>NC_057799.1:284466778-284622398 GCF_018294505.1 Triticum aestivum | reverse complement strand
CCCCGACCCTGACCCCTCCCAACCTCGGCCGTCGTCGGGCCTGCACCCTCTGTAAGCCCCCCACCGCTCCTCCTCGCTCTGGTAGCTAGGTTTTTTGGTTAATGTACTTAGTTTTTAGTTAGGGCAGATGGTTAATTAGGTTATATATTTAGTTATGAATTTAGCTAGGTTTTTTCTTCAAGTTCTATATTTTTCTTCCTTTTATATGCAAATTTGAAGTGGACATGTGATATGTGGACATGTGATGTTTTGGACATGTCATATTTGGAATTTGGACATGATGATTATGTGCAGGGTAAATGATCCGAGTGGCCTATGTTACGCCAGAATGTTGATTCATTTTCGTTCCGATGAATTTCAGGAGCTCGATATGTCCATTTTTTAGCAAAGGTCATGCCAAAATTTTCAGTGAATTTTGGCATGATTTGTGCTAGATAGTAGGCATATCGAGTACTGGGAGTTGCTGGGAAACGACATTCCGGCAGACATAGATTTCTTTTTATGTCATTTCTCATTTTTCATAGTTTTAGAATTAAACGAGGAGACTTAATCATAGGAAACATGTCGAACAACGAAGAAACTTGGCCTTCTGACCAAGATGCAGACGAGATGGATTATGAGGGTGAACAAGAGTACCTCGACTATTTGACTGCTAAACAATTGCAAAGTCAAGGTTTGCAGGTCGGCCTCGATGATGGTACTGACGCCAACATCGATACCAACGGCGCCGGCACCGATGGTGGCGCCGAGACCGGCGGGGAAGATACCAACGGGGAAGGTATCGGCGCCGATGCTGCTACCGAAAAGAAGAAGCAGAAGAAGGAGAGGATACAAAAACCTAACAAACTAGGGACTGGACGACTGGTGATCACGAAGATGGCACCTGGCAAGTTTGAGCCATTAGAGCCCGAAGAACCTCGCAAGTGCTATGGGAACCAAGTAGGATGCATCCTACGGGAATGCGCCAGCATCAACGATGATGACTTAAGGAGTAAAGAACATTTGATGCAGTTACTCCTGACAAAGTTGCACAAGAGATTCAAGTTCCCCGACCGGGATAATAACATAGAACAACCGTGGGATGATCCGAAGATGAAAAAGATTAACAATCACGCCATGGGCATGTTCAGCAATGATTTGGCCTCCTGGAAAGGGAGGGTGAAACAAGCTATTGAGGCTGAGGAACCCCTGTCGAAGATTCTGGAGGAAAATCCAACACTTACGAAAGAGGAGTTCCAAAAGTTCAAGGACACTTGCGCTACCGAGGCAACCAAGGCTAAGGCTGCGAAATTCAAGAGCCTTCAGCAAAGGAACACGGGGAAGCATCGCCTCGGAAGCCGTGGCTACCTCGGTAAAAGGCACATATGGGATAAGGAGGACGCGGAACGTGAAGCCGCGGGTATCCCAGACCCCTTCGCAAAGTTCACCAACCCCTTGGAGCGTGACCTCATCAGGGCCCACTACAAGTGGGACAAGGAAAAGAAGGTTTTTACACAAACCAGATCACGAGGAAATTGATTAGACTACAGCTAATTATTCTTTTACCACCTTACATTTAGCTCCAGATCTAGTCGACTACACATTCCTAAACGGGTCATGCTCCTTCTGTAGGAGAAGCAACACCAGCGTGCAGCCGAAAGCCCTACTTCTCTGATGAGGCCCAAGTGAGACACCCCTCTCAACCGGGCCTTGAACGAACTTAAGGGACTCCCTTTGGGCCAGCGGCCGCAATATGGTCGTGTGCACGACGCTGGAGACGGCGCCACGTGGAAGGTGTTTTACAACAATGGCCCGGAGGCCAAGAAGTAGAAAAAGAAGTTTAGTCAGGCGGACATCAACGAGAAGGTGTAGCTTGCGGTCAAGAAAAAAGCAGCTGAGGATGCGAAAAAACAGCCGAGGAGAAAAATGAGTTGCTACAGCAGGCAGTCAATGCAGCTGTAACTGCCTGCAGAAATGATTTCGCTACTAACTTGGTTCCAGCTATCATCAACTGGACGAAGGAAAATCCAGACAAGACGGTACATGATTTCCCGTTGCCCAGTTTCGTCGGGAGCAACTCCGTGAACAACAACACCACCGCACCATCACTTGGTCACGCAACCGGGCCTCCTCCTCGCAGTCGCTCCCGCTCATAGCAGCCCGTCCTCAGTCTCTGGCGCGCTAGGTGGGCCTTCGTCTTTGGCTGAGCTCGTAACATTTCGGTCCAACCGAGATGAGCGATCGTTCCCACCGAGTTCGCAATGCAAACTCTCTGTTTCCCTTTCGTGACGTTTCGGTCTCATCGAGATGAGCGAATCGGTCCCACCGAGTTTGCCTGACCAACTCTCTGGTTAGCTTATTCCCAAAATCGGTCCCACTGAGTTTGTGTAATCGGTCTCACCAAGATTACGTTATGCCCTAACCCTAATGAAATTGGTCCCACCGAGTTGACATGTCGGTCCCACCGAAAAGCCTAACGTTCACATTTTGAACTAGATCGGTCTGACCGAGTTTCATTATTCGGTCCCACCGAGTTTGGTGATTTGTGTGTAACGGTTAGATTTTGTGTGGAGGCTATATATACCCCTGCACCCACTCTTCATTCGTGGAGAGAGCCATCGGAACATGCCTACACTTTCATCATACATTTTCTGAGAGAGAACCACCTACTCATGTGTTGAGGTCAAGATATTCCATTCCAACCATATGAATCTTGATCTCTAGTTGCTTTCCACTCAAATCATCTTTCCACCAAATCCAAATCTGTGAGAGAGAGAGTTGAGTGTTGGGGAGACTATCATTTGAAGCACAAGAGCAAGGAGTTCATCATCAACACACCATCTATTACCTTTTGGAGAGTGGTGTCTCCTAGATTGGTTAGGTGTCACTTGGGAGCCTCCGTCAAGATTGTGGAGTTGAACCAAGGAGTTTGTACGGGCAAGGAGATCGCCTACTTCGTGAAGATCTACCCTAGTGAGGCAACTCCTTCGTGGGCGATGGCCACGATGGGATAGACAAGGTTGCTTCTTCGTGGACCCTTCGTGGGTGGAGCCCTCCGTGGACTCGCGCAACCGTTACCCTTCGTGGGTTGAAGTCTCCATCAATGTCGATGTACGATAGCACCACCTATCGGAACCACGCCAAAAATCTTCGTGTCTACATTGCGTTTGCTCCCTCCAAACTCCTCCCTTTACCTTCATGTGCAATGTTTTACATTCCGCTGCTATACTCTTAGACTTGCATGTGTTGGTTGTTTGCTTGACTAGTGCTAAGTTGCTAAAATATGCCAAGACTTAAAATTGGGAAAAGGCTAGATTTTTATTTGGTCAAGTAGTCTAATCACACCCCCTCCCCCTCTAGACATACTTTCGATCCTACAAAGAGCCAAAGTCTCCTCATTATAGTCACTAGCGGACTCATACCCACCATCCTCAGTAGCAATCATCACACGCTGAGATTTGCATTCTCTCGCATAATGACCTCGTCCCTTACAACGACGACAAATAATATTACTTATGTGCCCTGTTGATGCCATGGAAGAAGAAGAACTCTGTGCAGGCCCGGCAGGTGTTCTCTTGGCAGATAGTGGTGGTTGTGCCTGCTTTCTTGTATCACGGTTGGAGGTGGCACATGATGGAGGTGCTAGTGCAGTGGAAGTAGAGGATGCATGTGGTGTCCATGATGAAGGTCAACCTGTAGAAAAGTTAGTTCGCGCCAATGCCTGTCGATCCTGCACTTCACGTTCAGCTTTACAAGCAAGATGGAATAAACGAGTGATATTATTATACTCCTTATACTCTAGAATGGTCTGAATCTCTCTATTTAATCCACCCATAAAACGTGCAAGCATAGCTTCATTATCCTCAAAAATACCACATCTAATCATGCCAGTTTGTAATTCTTGATAATATTCCACTACAGAATTTTTTCCTTGTCTCAAATGGTGCAATTTTTGAAGTAATTCACGTTGATAATATGGTGGAACCCAACGAGTACGCATAGCAGTTTTCAAAGCAGCCCAAGTAGTTGGAATATTATTCGAATATAATCTACGATGTTCAGACCACCACACACAAGCAAAACTAGTGAAAGCACAAAGTGTAGCAGCAACACGTCTCTCCTCGGGATATTCTAAACATGTAAAACGTTGTTCGGTTTCTAACTCCCAAGTAAGATACATATCAGGAACGTATCTACCCTCAAATGGTGGAATATTCAATTTCAGTTTAGGGAGATGGTCACGATCTCGTACCTGAAAGGGTGGTGCAGCCCTACCATTGCGATTGTTTGCATGTGGACGACCTGGTGGTTGTGGTGCTGGTGGTTGCACGTAGTTTTGATTTTGATCAACCTCATCCTCATAATCTTCTGCATAATCATCCTCCTCCTCATCCGTTGCAGGAGCCACAGAAGTATCAACAGCAGCGCCAACAGTTTGGCCAGGCTCAAGAGGGACACGGCTCGCTCGGCAGAGGGTTGTTTCGCGATGTGGAGGTAGTCGTCGTTGTTGTTGTTGTTGAAGAGGTGCGGCAGGTGTAGCCGGTGGTGGTTGTGGAAGACACGCAAGCAGTTCATTAAATTTGTTATCGAGCTTTGTTTCCAACGTCTTCTCAAGGCCAGTTATCTTATCCACGGCCTCTTCAAAAAAATTCAGTGCATCTTGCACCTGTTCAGTCATCATTTGCTGAAATTTATCATGCAACCCCTTATTCGTCATGTTCTCCCAGTCAGTCTCATTGACTTGTGATCCTGCCATGGTTAGCGGCAATAGAAACACACAAGAATAAGATGCTACAGACTACTAGAAAATGGTGGTGGTGGGGCGTCACAAATCCATCAAGCAAATCTCAAATTCTTACCAGTTCTTACCAAGCAGCAGATGGTGATCGGCAACCGTTGTAGTCAAAACTCTCAAAGCTTGGATAGAGTGATTACCATGGAGAGTCAAACGCACGATGTAGATGTATGTGGAGCTGGGAAGGCTTATAATATGGTAGCAAAAAGGGTCAGCAATAATCAATTCAGAGATGCAAAGTTGAATAAACGCTCAACGACGGTACTGTGTTGGTCCTAGGCTAGACCATACTAGAGACACGAGCCTAGAACACGAACAAAATCACGGTGCGACACGTAAACAAGGGAAAAGCACACTCTGAAAAAAAATCTCTTTTTTGAGCTCTTTTTTTGCGAAAAATCACTATAATGGCGAGTGTCTCAAAACCCTTCCCAAGTCAAACTAACGGGATAGGCACGAAAAAAATTGACAATTTATTTTTCGGAAATCAGGGCAGCAACAACGAAAAAGTGCGACAAAAAATCACTATGATGGCGAGTGTCTCAAAACGCTCCCTGGGACCTAAAAATAAGATAGGGAAAAATATTTTTGGTCGCTGAAATTTTGGCCTAAAAACTGCCCGAGGGTCTCCAGACTCTTTTCTTTTTTTCCGAAACCTACTCACGGAAGGAAACACGAATCGGTAAATAGATGGATCTAAAAAACAAACCTAATATGAGAAGAACTCGGATTGGTGGTGGATATATGATGGTAAGATATGGCAGCGGTGGTGGTATATGGCAGCAGTGGTGGTATACCACCACCGCTGCCATATCTTACCATCATATATCCACCACCAATCCGAGTTCTTCTCATATTAGTTTTGTTTTTGAGATCCATATATTTTCCGATTCGTGTTTCCTTGCCTGAGTAGGTTTAAAAAAGAGTCTGGAGACCCCCGGGCAGTTTTTAGGCCAAAATTTCGGCGACCAAAAATATTTTTTCCCTATCCTATTTTTAGGTCCCAGGGAGCGTTTTGAGACACTCGCCATCATAGTGATTTTTTGTCGCACTTTTTCGTCGTCGCTGCCCTGATTTCCGAAAAACAATTTCAGAAAAATTTCGTGCCTATCCTGTTAGTTTGACTTGGGATGAGTTTTGAGACACTTGGCATTATAGTGATTTTTCACAAAAAAAAGGAGCGCAAAAAAAGAGCAAAAAAATCAGAGTGTGCTTTTCCCTTGTTTACGTGTCGCGTCGTGATTTTGTTCGTGTTCTAGGCTCGCGTCTCTACTCCGGTCTAGCCTAGGACCAGCACAGTACCGTCGTTGAGCGTTTATTCAACCTTGCATCTTTGAATTGATTATTGCTAATCTTTTGCTACCAATCATGACAGGTTCCAGAGATAGAAGTTCTTGGACGAAGAATACATCTTCACCATCATGAGAGGTGGGACCACACACACAAGCACATGGTTGATGCGGCTTGAACTACGTTGGTATTTCCCCAAAGAGGAAGGAATGATACAGCACAGCTATGGTAGGTATTTCCCTCGGTGATGAGACCAAGGTTATCGAACCAGTAGGAGAACCATGCAACACTATGTAAACGGTACCTGCGGACAAAGAACAAATACTTGCAACCCGACGTGTAAGAGGGGTTGTCAATCCCTCCCGGGTAAAAAGATAGATAAATTCGTAGTAGATTGGATAAATAGAAAACATGAAATAAAATAAATAGTAAAAAATTTCAGCAAGATATTTTTGGGTTTTTGGATTAATAGATCTGAAAATAAAAGCGAATAAAAATAGATCTGGAAGGAAAATATGATAAAGAATAAACCTGGGGGCCATAGATTTCACTAGTGGCTTCTCTCGAGAAAAATAGCATACGGCGGGTAAACAAATTACTGTTGGGCAATTGATAGAACTTCAAATAATTATGACGGTATCCAGGAAATGATCATTATATAGGCATCACGTCCAAGATTAGTAGATCGACTCCTGCCTGCATCTACTACAATTACACCACACATCAACCGCTATCCAGGATGCATCTAGTGTATTAAGTTCATGGAAAATGGAGTAATGCAATAAGAACGATGACATGATGTGGAAAAGATCTATTCATGTAGGAATAGACCCATCTCATTATCCTTAATAGCAATGATACATATGTGTCATGTCCTTCTATCATTGGGATTGAGCACCATAAGATCGAACCCATCACAAAGCACCTCTTCCCATGGCAAGAAAAATCGATCTAGTTGGCCTAACTAAACCAAAGATCCGAAGAAGAAATACGAGGCTATAAGAAATCATGTATATAAGAGATCAAAACTAAAATAACTTTCATTGATAAAATAGATCTGATCATAAACTCAAAGTTCATCGGATCCCAACCAACACTCCGCAAAAAAGATTTACATCAAATAGATCTCCATGAGACCATTGTATTGAGAATCAAAAGAGAGAGAGAGAGAGAGAGAGGAAGCCATCTAGGTACTAACTACGGACCCGAAGGCCTACAATGAAGTACTCATGCATCATCGGAGAGGCACCAATGAGGATGATGAACCCCTCCGTGATGGTGTCTAGATTGGATCTGTGGTTTCGGAACTTGCGGTGGCTGGAATTGTGTTTCATCGACTCCCCTAGGGTTTTTGGATTTTTGGGGTATTTAAAGAGCAAAGAGACGGTACGGGAGGCGGCCGAGGTGAGCACAACCCTGATGTCTACTACACAACTTTATTATTGTAGACTCGTGTTGGGCCTCCAAGTGTAGAGTTTTGTAGGATAGTAGCAATTTTCCCTCAAGTGGATGACCTAAGGTTTATCAATTCGTGGGAGGTGTAGGATGAAGATGGTCTCTCTCAAACAACCCTGCAACCAAATACAAGAAATCTCATTTGTCCCCAACACACCCAGTACCATCTGAAATTGTATAGGTGCACTAGTTCGGCGAAGAGATGGTGATAAAAGTGTAATATGGATGGTAGAAATATATTTTTATAATCTGAATAAATAAAAATAGCAAGGTAGCAATTGATGAAACAGAGCACAAACTGAATTGCAATGCTTGAAAACAAGGCCTAGGGTCCGTACTTTCGCTAGTGCAATCTCCCAACAATGCTAATATAATTGGATCACATAGCCATCCCTCAACGTGCAACGAAGAATCACTCCAAAGTTCTTATCTAGCGGAGAACATAAGAGGAAATCATTTGTAGGGTACAAAACCACCTCGAAGCTATTCTTTCTGATCGACCTATCCAAGAGTTCATACTAAAATAACACCAAATAATTTCAGATTCATAATACTCAATCCAACACAAAGAACCTCAAAGAGTGCCCCAAGATTTCTACCGGAGAAACAAAGACAAGAACGTGCATCAACCCCTATGCGTAGATTACCCCAATGTCACCTCGGGAATCAAGTGAATCAATATGATACCCCATTGTCACTACGAGTATTCATATGCAAGAAATATATCAAGTGCTCTCAAATCCATAAAAGTATTCAATCTGATAAAGCGAAATCTCAAAGGGAAAACTCAATTCATCACAACAAGATAGAGAGGGGAAAACACCATATGATCCGACTATATTAACAAAGCCCGCGATACATCAAGATCGTTACATCTCAAGAACACTAGAGAGAGAGACAGAGATTAAACACATAGCTACTGGTACAAACCCTCAGCCCCGAGGGTGGACTACTCCCTCCTCATTGTGGTGGCTGCCGGGATGATGAAGATGGCCATTGGTGATGATTCCCCCCTCCGGCAGGGTGCCAGAACAGGGTCTAGATTGGTTTCTCGTTGCAACAGAGCCTTGCGGCAGCGAAACTTCTAATTTCGGATCTCCTTGAGGGTTTTTGGAATATTTGCGAATTTATAGGGCAAAGAGGGGGTGCGGGAGGCCACCGAGGTGGGCACAACCCACCTGGGCGCGCCTGGGCCCCAAGCGCGCCCTGGTGGGTTGTGCCCCCCTGGGGCACCCCCCAGTGCTTCTCTGGCCTGCTGGATGTCTTTTGGTCCATAAAAAATCCACAAAAAGTTTCACGGTGTTTGGACTCCGTTTGATATTGATTTCCTGCGATGTAAAAAACAAGCAAAAACAACAACTTGCACTGGGCACTGGGTCAATAGGTTAGTCCCAAAAAATGATTTAAAGTTGCTATAAAATGATTTTAAAACATCCAAGAATGATAAAATAAGAGCATGAATACTTCATAAATTATAGATACGTTGGAGACGTATCAGCATCCCCAAGCTTAATTCCTACTCGTCCTTGTAAGTGCATCTAGTGCCACCCCTAGTTGGTTTTGGAGTATTGACGACAAACTTGGTTGAGGGACTAATGTGTTTGTGAGAATTGCAGGATAACACAGGTAGTAGTCCCTTATTGATTTGGTTTACCTACCAGAGATGAACCTAAAAATGTGTGAAGACATTGAAGACAATGGTGGTTCGTGAAGACATCCGCGATGAACATTATGACTTGTGAAGACATCAACTTAAGGCTATGGAGTGCGAATACATACTTGTTTTGTAGTTTCCATTTCTTCTTTATTGAGTCATAGGAACCACTTTACTGTTAAGTGGGGTCCAAGTGAACAAATTCAGAGTGACTGATGTGATGCTCAACCAAAATCCTATGTCTTCGAGCGAAGACGATGAGAGTAAATCTTATCCAGAGTTTGATGAGTCAGCTTTGCTTGTAGCCCAAGTAAAGCTGTCGCGTGTGTTTGAAATCCGACCGTTGGACACGTGTCGGTTCCTTAGTGACCCCGGGTCATTTCAGACATATCAGGTCGGTTTGCCTCCTGGCTATAAATAGCCGACCCCCTACACCATAAATTGGTGGCTGCTCAGAGTTACTGCACGACTTTTGTCGTTTGAGAGCAACCCACCGCCGAAGCCTTTGAGAGAGAGATCCTTGCGAGGACAAATCCCAAAACACCCAGAGCCAAAGAGTGTTAGGCATCACTGAAGTCTTTCTGTCCGCGTGATCTGAGGACTTGTTACACTTGAGGACTGTGAATCCTCCAGCCGGTTAGGTGTTGCGTTCTGAGCATCCAAGAGTCATGTGGATCGCCAGTGAACGAAGTCTGTGAAGGTTTGGAAGTCTACCTTGAAGACATATTAGAGTGATTGGGCAAGGACTGGGTGTCCTTAGCTCAAGGGGAATAAGGTGAAGACGCGGTCTTCTGAGTTAAATCTCAGCCTCCCGAACCAGACGTATAGTTGTCGCAGCAACTGGAACTGGTCTACCAAATCCTTGACTTCACCAAGCAACTGGTTTTATCCCACACTTCCCTTTACTTTATGTTTGTCTCTGTGAATTCTTTGCTTGCATGTCTGATCTGATTGACTTCACTCTGTGAAGACTATTTACTGTATGGCTTCATACTGTCTTCCATCCTGGTCCATACTACCTAGCTGATGATAGTCTTCGTACTTTCACTACATTGCTTACTTGTCTATGGCTTGTCTAGTGTAGTCTATCTTCCGCTGCATATCAATAGGTTTATTTCATCTGGTTGTCTTCAAAGAACTCGTGTTTTGAAGACTTTCATAAAAATCGCCTATTCACCCCCCCTCTAGTCGATAACTAGCACTTTCAATTGGTATATATCAGAGCGAGGTGCTCCCTTGTTCTGTGTGATTCGGTTTAACCACCTGGAGTTTTAGCTATGTCGACTGCAGGGATAATCAAGGTCTCCGCTGCATGCCCAGTCTTGGATGGCACTCATTACCTCTACTGGAAGAATAAGATGCGCATGCATCTTGAAGCCATTGACTTCGACCTCTGGTATGTCATCAAGAATGGCGTTCCCAAGGTCGGTGAAGGTGTCACCACTAATGATGTCGAGAGGTTCATTCAACTGGACTCGGCCGCCAAGAACATCATCTATGGTCATCTGACCAAAGGACAGTATGGCCGTGTGAGTGCACTGGAAACTGCGAAGCTAGTCTGGGACTGGCTCTCCAAGGTCAACAAAGGCGTCTCAACTCAGAGAGATTCAAGGATTGATGTTCTTCGCAAACTCTTCAAGCGCTTCAAGAGAAACGACAGTGAGAATGTCCAGCTCACATTTCGTCGCCTCACTGATATCACAAATGAGCTTCGCGTTGTTGGCGCCACTGAGATCACCAAGCACAAAATTGTCAAGAAGCTCCTGAGATCACTTGACAACTCATTTGACACCCTCGCCCTGATAATACAAGAACGTCCTGACTTCAAAGGTCTCGATCCGTCTGACATACTTGAGAGGCTCAACACACATGAGTTCCAGCTATCTGAGAAGAGAAACATCTATGGCCCCAACTATGGCCGAACTCGTGCTTTGAAGGCAAAGGTTGTTTCCTCATCTAAAGAAGAATCTGACTGCAGTTCTGGGGATCTTGAAGACATTGGAAAGGAGCTAGCTATGCTCGTGAAGAATTTCCAGAAGTTCTCCAAAAGGAATCGCTTCGGAAAGTCTTCAAGATCCAGCTCAAGCAATGATGAGGCTTTCATGACCACAAGAAGAGAACACGCCACAAATGCAAGAAGCCTGGACACTACATCTCTAAGTGTCCTCAGTGGGACAAGGTGATGAGGACATCAATACCATTGTTACACCCATAGCCCCTGCTGCTATACATACTGGACCAATTACTAGAGCTCGCGCACGCCAATTGAATTACCAGGTACTTTTGTTTCTTTGTAATGATTCTAATGTTCATGAGAATATGATGCTGCCTAAATTGGATACATTTGTTTTGCTTACAAATGAAGGGCAGGCATGGATAAGAGGGATGAACACTGGAGCAAGACCAAGCCTGGAGATGATGGCATGCGCAACGGGAACAAGAACGGAGTTACAAGTGATGATTTCAGGACTTTGAAGCCACCATAAGGAGTGCATGAAGCCTTGGATGAGATATACAAGATGCCACTTCATAAATTTCGTCCAGAGGCTATTCTAGGTGCTGCGTCACCTTATTATTGGGCCAGGCCCATGTAGTTTTGAAATACTTAAGTATAGGCTGTTTTTAGAGTCCGTATGTGTGGGGAAACAAGAGTTAGGGTTGGATTCGGACCCCTCCCACAAGGGCCAGGAAATTCCCCCCTATTCCTCCATATATACAGTCCTTAGGGCATCATTTAGACTGTGGGTTTTGTTTAGATTAAAAAGTTCGCCATAGCTGCAACCTCGCGTACTTCGTTTGTGTTCAATGACCAGACAAAGGCGTCACAGAACCCGACCTTGATCAATAAAGCTTTCCTCTTATATTCGCAATATCCAGATTGCAATCTTAGTTTCTTGCTTGTTCTTCGTTTGCCTGCAGGAAACAGACCTTCGTGGTCAGGTTGATCATGCTCCGGCGTGGTCAATAACCTCTCGGAGTTGGTTTAGCGATTGCTAAGGCGCGACGTCCTCGCACGTTCGTAGTCGGATCATCAAAGTCGACTTCCTCCAAAACGATAGCCACCATCTCATCGAAGGACAGGACACCTTTGCCTCTATCAAGTGGTATTAGATTTCCAGGTTGCTCGGTGAGATTTTACAGTATTTCGTAGTTTAGATCGAGTCTGTTCTTCATACCTATAGTCCATGAAAAAAGCCAAAAAAATTAGGGTTAGTTCATCCTATCCGAACCAATCTGAGCCTTTGCATAATCTTTTCTGTATTTGCTTTGTTGAATTTGCGGTTGCATCGTCGTGTCAAGTTGCTGGTCTTAGCGTCTGGTTTCCCTTAGAGTTTCGAGTTCTGTTCAGAAGTTGTCACGCCACCGCCGCACCATCGTCATCGTTCCTACCATATGCCACCACCACCAACATATTCCTTACCGCTGCCATATACATCCGCTTGTCCATCATCAATCCGAGTCCACATATACATCTGCCTGTGCACCACCAATCCGAGTCCACATATACATCCACCTGTCCACCACCAATCTGAGTCCACATATACATCTGCTTGTCCACCACCAATCCGAGTTCTTTTCATATTAGGTTTGTTTTCGAGATCCATCTAGTTTTCGTTTTGTGTTTCCTTGCCTGAGTAGGTCTCGAAAAAAAAAGAGTCTGGAGACCCCCGGGCAGTTTTCAGGCCAAAATTTCAGAGACCAAAAATATGTTTCCGTATCCTATTTTTAGGTCCCACGGAGCGTTTTGAGACACTCGCCATCATAGTGATTTTTTGTCGCACTTTTTCGTCGTCGCTGCCCTGATTTCAATAAAAAAATTGTCAAAAAAATTTCGTGCCCATCCTCTCAGTTTGACCTGGGAAGAGTTTTGAGACACTAGCCATTATAGTGATTTTTCGCAAAAAAAGGAGGAGCGCAAAAAAAAGAGCAAAAAAAATTCCAGAGTGTGCTTTTCCCTTGTTTACGTGCAGCGCCGTGATTTTGTTAGTGTTCTAGGCTCGCGTCTCTAGCACGGTCTAGCCTAGGACCAACACAGTATCGTCGTTGAGCATTTATTCAACTTTGCATATCTAAATTGATTATTGCTGACCCTTTCTGCTACCATATTATAAGCCTTCCCAGCTCCACATACATCTACGTCGTGCGTTTGACTCTCCCTAGTAATCGCTCTATCCAAGCTTTGAGAGTTTTGACTACAACAGTTGCCAATCACTGCCTGCTACTAGGTAAGAACTGGTAAGAATTTGAGTTTTGCTTGACGGATTTGTGATGCCCACCACAACCACTTGTTAGTAGTCTGTAGGATCATATTCTTGTGTGTTTCTATTGCTGCTAACCATGCCAGGATCACAAGCCAACAAGATTGACTAGGAGAACTTAACGAACAAGGAGCTTCATGATAAGTTTCAGCAAATGATGACTGAAGAGGTGCAAGATGTGCTGAACAATTTTAAAGAGGCCATGGAGAAGATCACTGGCCTTGAGAAGATGTTCGAAACAAAGCTCGATAACAGATTTAATGAACTGCTTGCACGTCTTCCACCACCGACGCACCTGCCGCACCTCTGCAACAACAACAACAACTACTACTACTACCTCCACGTCGCAAAAGAGCCCTCCGCCGAGCGAACCGTGTCCTTCTTCAGCCTCGCCAAACTGTTGGTGCTGGTGTTGATACTTCTGTGGCTCCTGCTGCTGATGCGGAGGATGATTATGCGGGAGATTACGAGGATGAGGTTGATCCAAATCAGAACTATGTGCAACCACCAGCACCATAACCTCCAGGTCGTCCACATGCAAATAATCACAATGGTAGGACTCTCCCTCAGGTACGAGATCATGACCATCTTCCTAAACTGAAATTGAATATTCCACCATTTGAGGGTATATATGTTCCTGATATATATCTTACTTGGGAGTTAGAAACTGAACAACGATTTACATGTTTACAATATCCTGAGGAGAGACGTGTTCCTGCTGTTGTTTGTGCTTTCACTAGCTTTGCATGTGTTTGGTGGTCTGAACATTGTAGATTATATCCTATTCCAGCTACTTGGGCTGCTTTGAAAACTGCTATGCATACTCGTTGGGTTCCACCATATTATGAACGTGAATTAATTCAAAAGTTGCAGCGTTTGAGACAAGGAAAAAATTCTGTCGAAGAATATTATCAGGAATTACAAACTGGCATGATTAGATGTGGTATTGTTGAGGAGAATGAAGCTATGCTTGCGCGTTTTATGTGTGGATTAAATAGAGAGATTCAAACCATTCTAGAGTATAATGAGTATAATAATATCACTCATTTATTCCATCTTGCTTGTAAAGCTGAACATGAAGTGCAGGATCGACAGGCATTGGCGCGAACTAACTTTTCTGCAGGTCGATCTTCATCATGGACACCACGTGCATCCTCTACTTCCATTGCACCAGCACCTCCATCAGGTGCCACCTCCAGCCGTGATACAAGAAAGTAGGCACAACCACCACTATCTGCCAAGAGCACACCTGCCGGGGCTGCGCAGAACTCTTTTTCTTCCATGGCATCAATAGGGCACACAAGTGATATTATTTGTCATCGTTGTAAGGGAAGAGGACAGCTTGCGAGAGAATGCAAATCTCAGCGTGTGATGATTGCTACTGAGGATGGTGGGTATGAGTCCGCCTGTGACTATGATGAGGAGACTTTGGCTCTTATTACACATGAAGAACACGGTGGACACTACAATGGTATCCCCCCTTCAGCAACGCACCAATGTGTTGTCGAATGTCCATATAAGTGTTGCTAAGGTCTACACCAACGGATTAATATGTGTTGCCGTAGGTGGCGTTGGAAGGGTCTACAACAACACATATGCATCCGTTGGTAACCAACATGGAAAAGCGTTGTAAGATAGCAACATATATAGTTAGAGTGGAACAACGCTTCATATGCGTTGGTGATTACCCTGTAAGAATGAATGATGGCATGGACACAACAGATCATTGCAACGCTGAAAGCATTGTGGCATAGCATGACCGACCAATTAATGGTATTTCGTATATTCCGTATTTTATATATACCAAAGGATTATTAGCCCAATGTAAATAGTGCACAAGAGCAGCAATATAGTAAGAAAGACTTCATATATTAAATAAAATTGTTACATTACAAGACACCATCCAAGGAGTACATGATATAGAATACGTAATATATATATAGATATGATCTGCTCTAACATTGATCATTGAATGACATTCTAAAACATAATGTCGAGCTATCTGGTTGTAGCACCAGTACGCGCCTTGAAATCAACATCTTGGCCATGCATCAACCATTTGTCCTATCAATCTACATCAACAAAAACTGTGATCAGCAACGTACCATTACAGAAATTAAAAAAACATGTTAATAATGTAGAAAAATTTAAGAGGGTCAACATACATAGAACTGTATCAAGAGCACCATTCTTGCTTGGATCTCCCAACATCTTCAAAAATACTATACTGCTAACCTATTTCACAAACAAAAGTAGATGACAACAATTTCCAACACAAGCAATTCAAATCATGATAGTCATACATCTATAGAGTTGGCATGGACAAATTTGCTGCATTGAATTGTTGTTTATGCAGGAGATATTTTCTGGAACATTGGTATAAAAGTATAATTAATGCTCTAATAAAGTGAGGTAAAGAAGAAAAAGATTGAGAAGGTATAAGCTACGCATTAGCTAGCTTTCTTGCACTAGCACCTTTTGAGATCCTATTGTTCTGGCCACCATGCTAATAATAAGAAGCAAAATAACCAGGAATAGTTGAAGAACAAAGCTGAATATAAATGTATACATGATGAATGAGAATGGATGATGTGTGTAAAGGAAACATGTAGCATTTACCTCCCTTGTTGCATAGTTTCATTCTGGAGCAAAGTTTCTTTGTTCAATAAAAAAGAAATATAGTCAGATTGGCCAGAACAGTAACCAACATTGATATTTCAAAAAGTACGATCAATAACATTGCAGCTTAACTTTGTTGGGTCCCAAACAGAATATAAGTGATCATACCTTATCAGTAGAAGGGCTTACGTTTGATGGTGGCAACTCCTAATCATTCAAAATAATTTGCTTGCTCTGTAGTGGAAGGGAAGATGTAAGTATTTTTAATATAATACAAACAAGAATATATTCATGCATGAATATATTAGCACTTTATTTTGTTGTCCAATAGTACCAAGTTGTGGACTATGACTATCACCATATACTCTCTGCCGATCATCTTTATTAAATAGGATTGATTTACTATTACACTTAACGATGCATACTCTTTTTTCAGTTTTTCTTTATTAAATATCGTCACTCGAGTATTCATCACTACATTATTCAAAAAGCAATTTACCTATTTCACTCATATCTACTGCAGGACGAAAACCAAAATAATGCAAAATTAATTAAATCAAACTAGCCTGTAGTTGCCCTAGTGTTGATTTCTATTTATGTCACCGCTCAGCAAATACCATTGTTACACCCACAGCCCCTGCTGCTATACATACTGGACCAATTACTAGAGCTCGCGCACGCCAATTGAATTACCAGGTACTTTTGTTTCTTGGTAATGATTCTAATGTTCATGAGAATATGATGCTGCCTAAATTGGATACATTTGTTTTGCTTACAAATGAAGGGCCTGGCATGGATAAGAGGGGTGAACACTGTGGCATGTGCAAGGGGAACAAGAACGGAGTTACAAGTGATGATTTCAGTAGTTTGAAGCCACCATAAGGAGTGCATGAAGCCTTGTACGAAATATACAAGATGCCACTTCATAAATTTCGTCCAGAGGCTATTCTAGGTGCTGCGTCACCTTATTATTGGGCCAGGCCCATGTAATTTCGAAATACTTAAGTATAGGCTGTTTTTAGAGTCCGTATGTGTGGGGAAACAAGAGTTAGGGTTGGATTTGAACCCCTCCCACAAGGGCCAAGAAATTCCCCCTATTCCTCCATATATACAGCCCTTAGGGCATTGTTTAGACTTTGGGTTTTGTTTAGATTAAAGTTTGGCATAGCTGCAACTTCGCGTACTTCGTTGGTGTTTAACGACCAGACAAAGGCGTCACAGAACCCCACCTTGATCAATAAAGATTTCCTCTTATATTCGCAATATCCACATTGCAATCTTAGTTTCTTACTTGTTCTTTGTTTGCCTGTAGGAAACAGACCTTCGTGGTCAGGTTGATCGTGCTCCGGCATGGTCAATAACCTCTCGGAGTTGGTTTAGCGATTGCTAAGGTGTGACGTCGTCGCACATTCATAGTCGGATCGTCAAAGTCGACTTCCTCCAAAACGATAGCCACCATCTCATCGAAAGACGGGACACCTTTGGCACTATCACAAGGAATCTAAGAAGAAGAAGACGAAGAAGAAGATCAAGGAATATGACTCTGACGACAAGAAGAAGAAGAAATCCTCAAAGTCATCATCAAAGTCTTCGTCTCACAAGAAGGGCTCATCTAGCAAGGCTCGTGCGTTTGTTGGCAAGGAGATGGATTCAGAGGAGGAGTCTGCTTCAGAGGAGGCGGAGGTGGAGTCTGAGGAGGAGTCTGATTCAGGCGTGGCAAGTCTGGCTCTAGCTTCGGCTTACGTCGCCAAGTCCATCTTCAACACCGAAGACAATGGCCATGTCGCCGACGCTGAAGCCGATGATGAGGATGACTCTGCTCCAAC
The DNA here is from genome assembly GCF_018294505.1 of Triticum aestivum. Lineage (NCBI taxonomy): Eukaryota > Viridiplantae > Streptophyta > Magnoliopsida > Poales > Poaceae > Triticum > Triticum aestivum. Next base: position 284,604,521 of record NC_057799.1, on the reverse strand, counting down.
ATATTGCTTCATGGGACGAGGTGCCAAGGTAAACTCACGTGATGCTTACTTTCAAACATCCAGTGAAGATGACTTTGAATATAAATCCAAACCTAGCTACAAGACACTTGCTAAATTGCAACTGAACAACAAACTTCTATGGAACATATTTAAAAGCTGCTAGACAAAAGCGATGACCTGTTGGACGTGGAAATGAATTGAACTCAGTCCTTAATTGAAGACATCAAAAATCTTCACGTTAAGTACGAAGAACTTGAAAGTCGTCATGAAACTCTCTCAGCTACTCATAAGAAGCTTTCTATGATTATCTTCAGAGGAAGCAAGAACTTGAGAAACTGAGAGCGTCTCATGAAGATCTTCAAAAAGAGAACGATTCACTTCGCGCTCCACAGATCAGTTCTTGCCACGGAATATCTGCGGCCACCTATGGGACTGGGTGGCCCCTTGCTGCTTCGGCGGGGGGGACGTCGCGTTACACAAAGAGCAGATCAGCGTGTGGCAGCACGGCAGAGAGCACACGAGCAATTTACCTAGGTTCGGGCCGCCGCGAGGCGTAAGACCCTACTCCTGCTTTGGTGGATTGATGATGGAATGAGCGTGGTGACGCGTAGTACACTTGTCCGGCCTGGTTTGCCTCGGGGCCGCAGCGACTACGCGCGTATGGTGGCTTGGGTTCATCAACTTTCCAACCCCTCCTACGAGTGCCATGGGCCTCCTTTTATAGATTAAGGGGTCACCGCAGTGGCAAAGTGGTCATTATCCATTGATAGGATAGCGAATAGTGCTATCATACCTAACTCTGCGGGCTGACAGGGTGCATTAAATGCGTCGCTTAGTGTCACATCACTGGTCGCTCGGCAAGGCCTACCGGGCTATCTTGCCAGCTCCGCACCTGTTCTCTTGACACGTCGCAGGACGGGTGTCATCTGCGGGTTTCTTCTATAGGAAATGGTTGCCATGTGGCGAATGGCTACCACTTAATCATCTTGCGGCCTGACACCGCACTGATTGAGACGTGAGTCGTGTTTGAGTGGTTGGTCGGGTGGTTCTGCCCCCGCGAGCCCCGACAGGCTCTGCCGGGGAGCCTTCATTGCTTGCTTCTAGTGGTGGCCTCACCCCTTGCCGGGCTCGCCTGCCCGGCAAGGGAGGCCCTCCTGTTGCTGATATCTTGCTCCTCTGGCCCGACCTTGGTCCCTCTGGGCTGCATGTTGGTTCTTCAATCTCTGACTTAAGTTGGTGCTTCAATCTTGATCTTGTGCCTGTGCACAGTTGGGCAATAGACCCAGGGTTTGTTGCACCGACAGAAGTCCCCAGGCCTGCCCCGAATGCGCTGTTGAGCGTCGTCGGGGTAGGGCTTAATAAGTGCACAGGCAGGATCGCTGAAGGGGTTGGCCCCTTAAGGTTTCCATTGCTGCTTCATTAGTCTTGATTTCGGGGCGGTTTCCGATTACCCCGCGCACGGTGTAAAGCCAATAGTGGTGGGGCCGCGGCAGTGATGGCCCGTGAATGACTTTAATGCACGGGGTAGAAACCGCCAATTTACTCTTCCCACATCACGTCCTTATCCTTAGCCACGTATGCTGCATGCATCGCGCGGGGTAGGTAATAGAGGCGCGTGGCCCGGGAGAGCATCAAGGTGAGGGTCCGCCCGCCTTGAATTGGCGGAGGAGGGCGGTGATTACCCGTTGATGGAGTAGCTGCCCTTCCGCGCCCGGCCTATAAAAGGGAGGGGCGGAGGCAGGCAGAGTCATCCATCTTTGCATCCTCCTTCTTCTTCCCTTGTTCTCTGCTTTCGCCGGTGATGCTGAAGAGAAGAGCCTGGTGCCAGCCCCCAGGCTCCTATTTGGGACTTCCCTTGGATCTGAGAGGGAGGTTCGGGCGGTGCGGCGTCGATGCTGGGAGTGGCAACCCCGGTGTGCTTGCCGCCGAGTCGCCCGTGGCCTTGACTTCAGCGGGAGGGGACGCGAACAACACCATATCGCGGCTCAAGATGAGCACGGTGCGTGGTAGTCGACCGCTCCCCATTCTCCCTCCTTCTGCGGCATCCGGGAGGAGCCGTAGGAGAGATTCGCCTCTATTGGGGGCGAATCTGGCTCCTCCTGGGCGCGATCTTGTCATCGAACAGGAAGGCTCCTTGCTTTCTCACACATGTTCAGGATGTGCGGTGACTTCCAATGCCAGGGCTCCCGGGGACGACCATGCTCTCTGTAGAGGGGCTTAGAGAGCATGGTGCCCGGCGTGGTAGTCGTGCCGAGGTCTTCGGGTGGTAGTGATGAGAACGGCAGCAGCAACCCATGATGCGTCAAGAACGGGGACGACCGTTTTGACGAGTCGTGTTTGCCGGTGACTCTGTACGTCCCATCTGGTCCTCCAGCGGCGTCACCATCCATGCCTGCCCTCCAGTTTTTTCCTTCTTGATGAGGAGCAGCGCCATCCTGATCCTGGGGAGGTGCCAAATCCTAGTTGTGCCCGCCTCCGGCCCCTTCCTCCTCTTCCTGCAGGGGATGGACAGGGGCAAAGGCGTAACGGGGCACTTATCTTTTTTCACTCTTAAACTAGTTCGGCAATTGCCAAATTTTAATTCAAATAATGTAATCTCTCTTGTCCATCTTTGTGTTCTGTAATGCTTGTACTTGTGTTAGCATATAAATGAAAACGATGAGCCTTGCCGGGAACCCGTGCATGTGTATGTCCATGCAGAGGAGGAGTGCCTCTTTAATAAAAATAAAAACGAGTTTTCCCCGGCACGATATCCTGCCGGCACCCTCTTTGTCTGCCGGAGAGCTTTGTCTGCCGGGGAACAGACAGAGGGGCTAGCCCCCCGCCAACTCCTTTTTACCAAAGGCTACTACGACCATCCTGACTGAAGCAACGCTCGAGTCATAGATGGGAGCACCTAAGTATCAAAAGAGAGGCAAGGTTTTCTCATGCAAAAATATAGGTTTACAGAACAGTAATGGACAAGAGGTAAACTTATCTGTTTGGCTTGCCGGGGATCACTATGCCATGCAATCTTCTCGTCCTTTGTCGAAGCCAAGTTCACGGCAGGAACCTGCAATTCCATGTAGATGAGAATGAATGCAGGATGCAATCCTATCTATATGCATATGCAAATGCTCATGAAATGCTTATGCAGTGATCTTGGTGTGCTTGTGCATGCATGCAATCTTAGTTGGGGCCCCCCTACAACGCTTCTTTATTTTCTCTTGCACGGGGTCATCGACCCGACTTTGTACAAGGGGTTACATGCAGCTGGGGCAAGGCCTGTACAAAAGGGTGGCTGTTGGGCAGTGCCTGACAGCCTCTCGCCCTATGGGTAGTACTTACAGAGAAGCTCAATATTCCATGAGTTTTACAAGTAAGTGCCACCCCTGGTCTCTAGATGGACTGCGCCAGGTCTCGTGACTCGTACCACCCGGTAAGGGCCTTCCCACTTCGGAGACAACTTGTTTATACCCTTGGCGGACTGAACGCGCCTAAGGACAAGGTCACCTTCCTCAAAACACCGGGCGTGAACCCTGCGGCTATGATAGCGACGCAGGGATTGCTGGTAGCGTGCAGCACGCGTAGCAGCCCGGAGATGGTTCTCCTCAAGTAGCACAGCTTCGTCATGTCGATGCTGATCTTGCGCTACTTCATCGTAGGCCAGCACTTGAGGGGACCCGTAAATGAGTTCCGTGGGGATAACTGCTTCTGCCCCGTAGACCAGGGAGAAGGGAGTCTGCCTAGTAGCTCGGTTAGGTGTCGTTCTAAGGGACCAGAGAACTACCAGCAGCTCCTCGATCCACCGTCTGTCGTGCATCTTCAGCATATCGAAGTTCTTGTCTTGAGTCCATGAAGCACTTCAGCATTCGCCCTCTCAGCTTGTCCATTGCTCCGGGGGTGTGCCACAGAAGTGAATGAGATCTTGCATCCGAGGGCATGAACGTATTGCAAGAAGGCATGGCTCGTGAACTGGATGCCGCTGTCAGTGATGATCCTTGCCGGAACTCCGAAACGACACACCAATTCTTTCAAGAACTTGATAGCTGACTGAGCAGTCACCTTTCTCATGGCAGTCAGTTCCGGCCACTTTGTAAACTTGTCGATGGAAACAAACAAGAATTCAAAGCCCCCAATTGCTCGGGGGAAGGGGCCGAGGATATCGAGCCCCCAGACCGAAATTGGCCATGATAGAGGGATTGTCTGAAGGGCTTGGCAGGCAGGTGTGTTCTCTTGGAATGGAACTGGCAGGCTTCACATGTCGTGACGAGCTCGACTGCATCTTGGAAGGCTGTGGGCCAATAGAATCCTTGCCGGAATGCTTTCCCAACTAATGCCCTTGATCCAATGTGTGAGCCGCACATTCCTCTGTGAATCTCAGCCAGCAGTTCCTTTCCATCCTCCCGACAGACACACCTCAATTTCACACCGTTGGGCCTCCTTCCGTATAGAGTGTCATCAACAAGCTGATACATACTGGCCCTTCGGACTACTTTCTCAGCTTCATCTTGGTCACCAGGGAGTTCTCCGGTTTGGAGGAAGTGGACATGCCTTGCCAAAGTTGGAGCCTGGGGCTCGGCAACGAGGACTAGCGGCACCTCCTCTTCTGTGGGAGCACCAGCCTCCTTTGCAGGGTCCATAGGCCCGGCTGGAGGTGGTGGTCCGGCAGGCTGTAAGGAGTTGTTTCCGGAAGGGTCTCTGCTGGGAGCGGACGGCTCGACTGGGAGAGGCTTACCATAGTCCAACTTTATCCTTTTCCGGGCCATTGTGGCTGGTCATACGGAGGACTGAGATAGATGGAGAACAAAAGTTCCTGGTTCCACAGGAAGCTTCTGCGCAACACACTTTGACAGGGGATCAGCTATGATGTTTTCCGCACGGGGTACATGCTCTGTTTGCAACCCATCAAAGTGCTCCTCCAGTCTCCTCACTTCCTCGACGTACGCTTCCATCAATGGGCTTTGATAATCCTTGTTGACTTTTCTCACCACAAGCTGTGAATCTCCTCGAATGATCAGCTTCTTAATTTCCAATTCTGCTGCAATCCTGAGCCCGACAAGGAGCCCTTCATACTCAGCTGTATTGTTGGTGGCTTCTTCCCGGGCAAAGTGCATTTGGACGACGTACCTCAAGTGCTCTCCGGAGGGGGCAACAAGAAGCACGCCAGCCCCTGCACCTTGTAGGGAAAAAGCACCATCAAAATACATAATCCATTCTTGGGGTGATTCCTTGCCGGGGCGAGCTGTTTCTGTCACTTCCTCATCAGGGGTTGGCGTCCATTTTTCAATAAAATCTGCCAGTGCCCTGCTCTGAATAGTTGATGTGCTCTTAAACTTCAAATCAAAGCTGGATAACTCCAAAGCCCACTCCACTATTCTGCCGGTGGCCTCGGGGTTTCGAAGTATCCTTTGCAACGGAAAACGAGTGACAACCGTGATCTCATGGGCTTGGAAGTAGTGGTGCAGTTTCCTTGAGGCCATGATGAGGCCAAAGATCAACTTTTGCACACTAGAGTACCTCGATTTAACCCCTTGTAACAAGGAGTTGACGAAGTATACTGGGCGCTACACCACTTTCTTCCTTGCCGCGTCCTTGGGGTTGCTCTCATTGTCGTGCTCATTGCTGTTCAGATCCTTTTCTGACTCTGCCGTGATCTGGCCACTTTCTTCCTCATCCACCTCTCGCTGTGCTACCAAGGCCGCAGTGACCACATGGTTGGTTGCCGCCAAGTAAAGCAATAACGGCTCTTAGGGTTTGGGTGCAACCAAGGTAGGTATAGACGATAAGTAGGCCTTCAATTCCTGCAGAGCTGCATCCGCTTCAGGGGTCCATTTCATAGGCCCTGCTTTCTTCAAAATTTTGAAGAACGGCAGGGCACGCTCGACAGACTTGGAAATGAATCTGCTTAGCGCGGTAACACATCCCATCAAGCGCCTTACATCCTTAACTGTCCTTGGTGCTTGGATATGCTCAATGGCCTCGATCTTGTCGGGGTTGGCTTCGATCCCCCGATGGGACACGAAGAATCCAAGTAGCTTGCTGGAGGAAACACCAAATACACACTTCTCCTGATTAAGCTTCAAGTTGATCTTGCGCAGATTAGCAAATGTCTCCTCCAAATCCTTGATAAGGGTGGTCTTATCCTTGGTTTGGACCACGATGTCATCCATATAGGCTTCATATTTCTATGCAACCGTGGCTCAAAACCAATCTAGACTCCTCTTGCAAAAGTGGACCCGACACTCTTTAATTCGAAAGGCATGCAGACAAAGCAGTACGTACCACATGGAGTTATGAACGATGTCTTCTCCTCATGTTCTTTGGACATGAAGATCTGGTGATATCCGGAGTATGCATCCAGACAGGAGAGAAAATCACAACCTGAAGTGCAATCCACGATCCGGTCGATGCGCGACAACGGAAATGGGTCCTTCGGGCAAGCCTTGCTGAGATATGTGAAATCATTGCAAAGTCTCCATTTCCCATTAGCCTTCTGGACCACCACTTGATCTGCTAACCATGTAGGATGCAGTACTCCTCTGACCAAACCAGCTGCCTCTAGTTTCTTGATTTCCTTGGCAATGAACTGCTACCGTTCCAGGGCCTGCTTCTGGACTTTCTGCTTGACGGGTCGGGCATGTGGGCACACAACATGGTGGTGCTCGATTACCTTCCTGGGAACACCGAGGATATCAGATGGTTGCGAGGCAAACACATCGATATTCGCCCGTAGGAAGGCAACGAGCGCGCTTTCCTATTTGTCATCAAGGGTGGCGCTGATAGTGAAAGTACCATCAACGCCAGCCAGCCCTGCCGGGACCTTCTTCACCTGGGGTGCAGTAACCTTGGATCTCTTGCTGTTGGAACACTCCGGCACGTCGTCAACGGGTGCCGTGCACTCGGAGGGGGCACGCTTCCCGGACTCCTTGCCGGAGGTCCTACAATCCCTCTTCTTTCCTTTGCTTTCCTTGGCGGGAGCCGCTGCTGCCGCAGCCTCTGCTACGACTGCATCCCGGTACATCTTGTCCATGTAGATAATTGTGTCCTTCTCTTCTGACAGGATAGTGATGACTCCAAGTGGCCCAGGCATCTTCAAAGTGTTATAAGCATAGTGTGGTGCTTCCATGAACTTAGCCAGGGCCGGGCGTCCCAGAATACCATTGTACAGCAGAGGGGATCAACCACATCAAACACAATCTTCTTAGTCGGATAGTTCAGTTCTCCCCCAAACGTCACTGGCAACGTAATCTTTCCCTTGGGATGGCTCCTGCCGGGATTGACTCCTTGAAACGTGCCGGTGAATTCTAGCTCTTCTTCTCCTATCTGAAGCTTGTTGTTACTGCCGGGGAAATCAGATTCAACCCGACCCCGCCATCCACTAACATCTTTGTGCCCTTGAGGTTGCGAATTGTTGGGGAGACCAGCAATGGCAAACACCCTACCGCTATGGTGCGGCTAGGGTGATACTCCTCATCAAAGATGATGGGCATGCGGGACCACTTGAGCGGCTTCCGGCCCTCTGGCGCTGGTTCCACAACATTGACCTCTCGTGCCAATCGCTTGAGTTGACGATGAGAGGTGGCAAAGATGCACCTCCATCAATGCATAGGGCGTCAGTGGCCTTCTGAAATTCCTGTTCACTGGTTTCCTCTTCTTTCCCTTCATCACTCACATCATCACAGATTTCCTTCTCTTGGCCCCTGACGGGTTTTCCTTGGTTCCGAAAGGGTTTGACGGGGTGATTTGCTTCACCGCCTTGGCCCTTACCGCCAGCAGCATTCTGACCTTTTTTCTTATCACGCTTATCATACTCTGCCCTCTGTTTCTTGACGTGCTGCTCAGCCTAATAACACTCCTGAAGGTCATGGCCTTTGGTCCAGTGGATCTTGACAGTACGACCCATCACCTTTCCCAACTTTTTCCATGGCAGCGGCTTCCCGGCAGGCAGCACACGTGGTAGCTTCCTATCTGGGGGCCTAAACCTTGGCCTTCTTGCCGGTACTAGGTATGCCTGAACCTTCTACAGTCATCACTGCCTTATCTCTTGGCTTCTTACTACGCTTCTTGCCCTTTCTCTGACTGGTTGATTCATCTTCATTCTCTAAATCAACATTGATGCAATCCTCCTCTCCGGGCAACTTCCTTCCTTCCTCCATCCGAGCACACTTATCCACCAATGTGTATAGCTCATTCACACCCTTGGGCAACCGCACATTCATCTTAGAACAAACGCGACGGTTGCGCACGTTGGGCTGGAAGGCCGCTATAGCGGCCGCCGGATGGTTATTTGGAATATTTCTATGAACTTTACTGAATATCTGTAAATACTTATGAAAGGTTTCTCCTTCCTTCTGCTAGAGAAGCTGCAGGTCGCCGGGCCTGCCGGGCTCTTGGTGGCCACCGGTGAAGGCACTGATGAACTCGTGGCACAGATCTGCCCATGACGAAATGGAGTTCTCCGGCAGGTGCATCAGCCAAGACCTCACATTGGACTTGAGGGCCAAAGGGAAGTAGTTGGCGAACACCTTCTTGTCTCTTCCCCCGGCAGCCTGAACAGCAATGGTGTAGATGTTCAGGAACTCTGCAGGGTTCAGCCTCCCGTCGTATTTCTGATGTATCTCTGGCTTGAACGTGCGAATGGACGGCCAACAGACTTACCGTAGCTCTCGTGTAAAGACAGGGAAACCAACCTCGAAAGGTAGGCACCCGCCAACACCGAGCGCAGGCTCGTCGACGTTGAGGCTGCCGCACCCGTCGGTCTGGCGGAAGTAGTCGTGGCGCCGGTCCATGACGACGCGCGCATCTCCCCGCCGCCTATCCTCCGGGGCTCGATGTTGGCCTGGACGTGCTCGAGGGTCGGAAGAGGCCATCGAGATGTCGTCGGGGTCTTAATTCAGCTGTGCCCGCGTCGGCTGCCGTGGTGGGGACTGCATGGTGGGGACGGCCCCCTCCGTTCGGCCAGCAATACGGGCGGTTGTTGTGCCTTGGGGAGGTCGTGGCGGGCCAGCCTGCCGTGAGCCCCTAGCCTCGGCGAAACCGAGCAGGCTCTGGATAGTTGCACGCCATTCATCCATCTGCTCGGCTGCTGGTGGAAACCTCAGCAGCAACTGAGCTTGAGCCATAGCCTCCGTGGCTGTGCTTGGCATAGATGTTGATGACGTCGACCGCACCGTCGCCCGGCTCCTGATGGTGCCAGCGGCCAGGACGGCGGGGGTGACGCCTCCACGTAGCCGTGGGACGACCACCTGGGCAGCGGTGTTGCACGGTGGTGGTGCTTGAGGGTCAGTGGCTCCATCGAGCGCAGCGGTCTGGTCAACTCGTCTGGGAGGAGGCATGCTGGCCGCGGTCGCTCCCGTGGTGGGGGCGGTCGGAGGGTGATGGTTTACCCTGGACCGAGCGCCGTTGCTGTGGCTGTGCTCGTCGCTGGGGGGAGAGGGTGCAGACGGAGTGACCCCCTTGCCCGCAGCTTGTGGAGCATGACCGCCAAGGCATTGCTGATGTTGTCCTCCTCCGACGTCTTTAGCCCCCGTGTCGGCCGCAGGGGGAGTGGCGATGGTGTCACCTACTCCAACCACGCCCCTAGCAGTGTTCACGTCCTCGCTCACCCCCGCATCCTCCGAGGCACTAGAGGCCGCGGGTGGCGGAGCCTTTGAGTTGGACGGATGGGCCGAAGGGCCAGACTTCTTCTTAGCCGCCATGGTCGATGGTGTCATCGAAGATGAAGATAGCGATGAAGATGACATGCTGCACACGCTTTCAGGTTCGCGCAAGTGAGCCCCCTACCTGGCGCGCCAAAGATGTCGCGGGATATCCATGGCCACCTATGGGACCGGGTAGCCCCTTGCTGGTTCGGCGGGGGGACGTCGCGTTTCACAAAGAGCAGATCAGCATGCGGCAGCACGACAGAGAGCACACGAGCAACTTACCTAGGTTCGGGCCACCGCAAGGCGTAAGACCCTACTCCTGCTTTGGTGGATTGATGATGGAATGAGCGTGGTGACGTGTAGTACACTTTCCCGGCAGGGTTTGCCTCGGGGCCGCAGCGACTACGCGCGTATGGTGGCTTGGGTTCATCAACTTTCCAACCCCTCCTACGAGTGCCATGGGCCTCCTTTTATAGATTAAGGGGTCACCACAGTGGCAGAGTGTTCATTATCCACTGATACGATAGCGAACAGTGCTATCATACCGAACTCTGCGGGCTGACAGGATGCATTAAATGCGTCACTTAGTGTCACATCACTGGTCGCCCGGCAAGGCCTGTCGGTCTATCTTGCCAGCTCCGCAACTGTTCTCTTGACAAGTCGCAGGACGGGTGTCATCTGCGGGTTTCTTCTGTAGGTAATGGCTGCCATGTGGCGAATGGCTGCCACTTAATCATCTTGCGGCTTGACACCGCACTGATTGACGACGTGGGTCGTGTTTAAGTGGTTGATGGGGTGGTTCTGCCCCGTGAGCCCCGGCAGGCTCTGCCGGGCAGCCTTGGTTACTTGCTTCTGGTGGTGGCCTCGCCCCTTGTCGGGCTCGTCTGCCCGGCAAGGGAGGCCCTCCTCTTGCCGATATCTTGCTCCTCTGGCCCAACCTTGGTCCCTTTGGGCTGCATGTTGGTTCTTCAAATATCTTGGTTCTTCAATCTTTGACTTAAGCTGGTGCTTCAATCTTGATCTTGTGCTTGTGCACAGTTGGGCAACAGACCCAGGGTTTGTTGCACCGACAGTTCCGCTCAGGAGGACTTTGAACCGCCATGTTTAAAATGTCTTGAGCGTGATAATGATGTCTCTGTTGCTGAATGTTCTACTGCTGCTTCTCTTGCAATATCTTCAACTGCTGATGTGGTTTCTAACCCATCTTCTGAGGATGCCACAACTATTGCTGATGAGAATGCTAGGTTGAAGACTTTGCTTGAAACATGGATGTACAAAAGCCTCAAAGGGCATCAGACACTATGTGATGTCCTCAAGAAACAGATCCTGAACCGAAACCCTAGGAAAGAGGGTGTTGGGTTTGAGAGGAAAATGAACGTTGATGGTTCATAGTGGAAGCCTGAGCAGTACCCCAAAACCACATGGGTTGATGCAAAGGGACCCTCAGTGGATCCATCTACCTTATCTAGCTTCACTTGTGCTAACCCTATTATCATTGATGAATCCTTTGATGCAAACTAAAAACTGTTTAAGAATCAGAGTGGTGTAGTGTTTGCCAGGTATATTGGTACTAATTGCAGGAAGACCACACTTGAAGAAGATCTAGGTGCCCAAAAGTTGTCTTGAGAAGCTTCCTGTGAATGTCATCATGACACCACTTGGGAAGAAGACAAACCCCAGACCAAAGGCTTCATATGGTCCAAAGGCTTCATACCGACAGAGGACCCTCAGGGTCACCCTAACGCCAATGTTTTGTAGGGAAACCATACTCAGACTTATGAATATGAGTGTGTTTCTTCAAACCGCTATGTTCATAAGACCAAGAACTTTTCTACTTATTCTTATGAGTATTATTCACCTCCTGCAAGGCTATTTGCTAGGGCCCCAAAGCCAAAATTCTCAGATGCTGCACTTAGACTCGTTGCTTCTAAGCCACCCCTGAAGATGTGGGTGGTTAAGAAGAATTAACTCTCTTTTGCTGGGAATGGTCTCCAACTGGAAATCAAAAGCTTCAAGCAGTAATGCTGGGGACCTAAAACATCTTGTGGGACGCAAGATAAAGTGCCAAAATGGTCTTACTATGTATTTCGTCCCAGGATTTCTTGACAATCATCCTATCTACCCTAAAAAGGATCTGAACTTTGATAGTATGCTTGTTCAACAAATGTTTATGCTTCACACTTCTCTTTGTGAAGCCTATCCCCCAAACTGCACTGTAGGGTACGGCTCCGAAGGCTACTGAGTGGATCATGGACAGTGGTTGCACTAACCATATGACTGGTGATCGAAGTCTTCTTATGGATTCAACCCTATGTCCATTTGACAAAAGTCGCATCACATTTGCTGACACTGGTAAAAGCAAGGTATTGGGCCTAGGTAGAGTTGCAATCTCAAAGGATCGGCACATGGATAAAGTGATGTTTGTTGAATCCCTTGGTTTCAACTTAATGGTTGTCTCAATGCTTTGTGATCTGAACATGATAGTGATATTTGGCAAATATCGTTGCCTTGTGCTTATGGAACCTGACAAATCTCTGGTCTTCGAAGGGTATCAAAAGGACGATCTGTATATGGTAGATTTCTCCTTAGGACCACAGCTAGCCGTATGTCTTCTAGCAAAAGCTTCAGAGTGATGGCTCTGGCATCGGAGGCTAGGGCATGCGGGCATGAGGAACTTGCACACTCTCGCGAAGAAGAAGCATGTCATTGGCATCGAGGGCGTCAAGTTCAAGAAGGATCATCTGTGTGGTGCCTGTGAAGCCGGAAAGATGACTAGGGCCAAGCATCCCTCGAAGACAATCATGACAACAACGCGTCCCTTCGAACTGCTTCACATGGACTTATTTGGCCCTACTCACTACTCTACCTTACTACCACTGCATGCCTCTATGGCTTTGTCATTGTTGATGATTACTCAAGATATACATGGGTGCACCTAATTCTCTACAAGACTGAAGTGCAGGATGTCTTCAGACGATTCGCCAATCATGCCATGATCAACTATGGCATCAAGATCAAGCACATCAGAAGTGGCAACGACACAGAATTCAAGAACACCGGCCTCGACACTTATCTTGATACATTGGGAATCACACATGAGTTCTCTGCTCCATACACACCTCAGCAAAATGTCATCGTGGAGCGCAAGAACAGAACCCTCATTGAGATGGCACGTACGATGCTTGATGAGTACAAGACTCCAAGGAAATTATGGCCTGAAGCCATTGATACTGCATGCCACATCATCAACCATGTTTATCTTCACAAGTTCCTCAAGAAGACATCATATGAGCTCCTGACTGGTAAGAAGCCAAATGTCAGCTATTTTAGAGTCTTTGGTGCCGGATCAAGGATCCACATCACACTTCAAAATTTGCACCGAAAGCACGTGAAGGTTTTATGCTTGGCTACGGAAAGGATTCACACTCCTATAGAGTCTTCAACCTCTTTCACTACGAAGTGGTTGAAACTGTGGATGTGCGGTTCGATGAGACTAACGGCTCGCAGAGAGAGCACCTGCCAAATGTGATAGATGAAGCTACACCAAGTGAATTTATCAAGCTTATGGGTACTGGAGAAATCATACCTTCAGAGTAACAGGCTGAAGAGGAAATCATCATTTCTGCACATAATCAGCATGAAGACAATACTCACCCTGAAGCCAATGCTGAAGATGAAGACAATGATCAACAAGGACAAAATCTTTGTCCAGTACATCCTCGAGTTGCAAATGAATACCAGATTGAGATGATAATTGATAGCATCAATGTACCTGGTCTAATCACTCGTTCAAGAGCAACACAACTAGCAAATTTCTGTGGGCACTTTGCATTTGTCTTTGTATCTGAACCCAAGAAAGTTTATGAAGCCTTCATCGAACCCGAATGGATTCAAGCTATGCAAGAAGAGCTTCAACAGTTTGAGCAGAACAATGTATGGGAGCTAGTAAAGCGTCCTGATCCTCGCAAGCACAATATCATCGGCACCAAATGGATCTATCGCAACAAACAAGATGAGCATGGTCAAGTTGTCAGAAACAAGGCTCGTCTCATTGCTCAAGGTTACACACAAGTTGAAGGGATTGACTTCGATGAAACTTTTGCTCCTGTGGCTAGGCTTGAAGCCATTCGCATACTGCTAGCCTATGCCAACCACAACAACATTCTTCTGTACCAAATGGATGTAAAGAGTGTCTTTCTCAATAGCAAAATTGAAGAAGAAGTGTATGTTGCACAACCACCTGGCTTTGAAGATCCAAAGCATCCTGACATGGTATACAACCTCAACAAGGCACTGTATGGCCTCAAACAAGCACCTCGTGCTTGGTATGACACACTCAAAGACTTCCTAAAGAGCAAAGGCTTCAAACCTGGTTCTCTAGATCCCACTCTGTTCACAAATACATATGATGGTGAACTGTTTGTATGCCAAATCTATGTGGATGACATTATCTTCGGCTGCACTGACAAGAGTTTGGGCACATGATGCAAGAGCAATATCAGATTTCCATGATGGGTGAGCTGAAGTTCTTCCTTGGTCTTCAAATCCATCAGCAGAGAAATGGCATCTTCATATCACAAGAGAAATATCTCAAAGATTTCCTGAAGAAGTTTGGAATGGAAGACTGCAAAGGGTACGCGACGCCAATGGTAAAGAGTTCGATCAAAGGTATACCACTCATGATTGGTTCTTTACCCTACTTATGTGCATCTAGGCCTGATATAATGCTTAGTATTTGCATGTGTGCCCGATTCCAAGCGGCACCAAAGGAATCGCATCACTTAGCTGTGAAGCGAATTCTTCGATATTTGGCTTACACCCCAACACTAGGATTATGGTATCCAAAGGGATCGGAGTTTGATCTAGTTGGATTCTCATATGCTGATTATGTTGGTGACAAGGTTGATTGCAAGTCCACATCAGGAACTTTCTTGGACGATCTCTTGTCTGCTGGTCTTCAAAGAAGCAGAACTGTGTATCACTCTCCACTCCTGAATCTGAATACATTGCTGCTGGATCTTGCTGCGCTCAGTTTCTCTAGATGAAGCAAACTCTTAAGGACTATGGCATCAACATGAAGCATGTGCCACTCTACTGCGACAATGAAAGCACCATCAAGATTGCTCATAACCCAGTTCAACACTCGAAGACAAAGCACATTCTGATCTGTCATCATTTTCTCTGATATCATGTGTTGAAGGAAGACATTGATATCATTCACGTCAACACTGAAGAACAATTGGCAGATATCTTCACTAAGCCCTTGGATGAGAAAAGATTTTTCAAGCTGCGGTGTGAGCTAAATATCTTAGAATCCTTGAATGTCCTGTGATTGGACACACATCCTAACGCTTATCTATGTGTGTGTGTGTGTGTGTGTGTGTGTGTGTGTTCTGTCCTCTACATCATTCACTTATAGCTATATCTTCAAACTTGCCATTTTCTAAACAAAGTGAATGTGATCGGACCCTAACCCCTTCTGTGCTTCTTCATCAAATTCTATCTATCCAGTCGTATGCATTCTGTTGACACGTGTCGAATGTATTCACTGCGTCCTTGTCAGTAGAAGATATAGAGACACACATTTAAATCTGTTTTTAATGACATATCTCTTTTGCCTGGATACCGAAGAAGCCTGAACGACCACCCAACAAACCAAGAGAACGTGGGTACATGGAGCAACTCTCAATGAGTAGCATGCATGACACATGTCCATCAGATGTGAACCGCCAGGATCACCTGCATAATTGCACTGTGCAGCCCTTCGCCTTATAAATACTCACCCACGCGGCCATTATCTCCTCTTCCACCTCGCCATCTCTCTCAAACCCTAGCGGCACCGCTAGCTCGCGTCGACGCCCGAGACGAAGCGCTTAGCTGTTGCGACCTCTTCGACGCTGTCCTAGCGCCGGCCGCCGCCGTAGGTGTCTTCTGCCGCCAAGTTAGTTCTTCTGTGGTAACTAAAACTCACTTTTTACCGCTTTTTCAATCTGTCAAATCCATCCACTTCAATCAAAAGTGGTTTCTACACTTCCAAATCTGGATCTTTCTCTTTCTGAATCTCATATCTTGGAAAGTATATTCACTTATGCTTCATAACTAGTTAGATTCGTCACTTGTACTTATTCATAGATTCATACAAATCTAGAACCAACTCACTTCAAATAAGTGAATGTCTTCGCACTATGAGGTCAATGTCTTGAAGCTGATTTATCTTCAAAACCTTCTAAGAATGCATATGACCTCTTCCCCTTCCCTCGCATCTCTAATGCTGTCACAGGTACATGTCCGTGGGAGAATCGCTTGGTTCTCATAGTCTGCATTCATTTGCAGAATACTTACAACATCATATTGACTCTCCTGAAGCCAGTTCTTGTTTGACAAGTAGACGGAAGCCTTTCACTGTCTTGAAGCCTCTCTGTCTGAATATTATGGCTACTGAGAAATCTGCAAGGAAGGGTGGCAGGCAGCGCCGTGGAAATACTGCTCTGGATCTACCCTCGAATCTCCATGAACTCTACAAGACTGATCCAGAGGAAACCTATGGACAATGCAAGACCAGAATACAGTGGATCCGAAGATATTGGGCTGAACAGTGGTTCAAGTACAACTTTGTCACTCCTGAGTATGCTGAGAAAAATGCTATCAAGCGCCCGTGGGGCGATATTCTTTACAAGAATCTGCAACCCAAGACGAAGCCTGAAGCTATTGCCCAAGGCTTCTATCCATGCATGGTTCGAGGACCTCAGCCAGAGAATGTCGATCCATCATCTCTTTGATCGTGTCATGGCGATGATCTCTTCAAGCACAACTTTCAGTTCGCAAAGGAGTCGGCCGCCAAGAACAAGAAGGAACTCGGACTCCACTTCAACCCCGGTCCGTCTGCTCCAACACCGGATTACACACGTGACGCCAATCCTAATGTCATCGGCCCCTTCAATAGGTTCGATGGGCTCCTCTCCCATATTACTGCTCAAAGGGCCACGGTGGAACAATCTGCTAATGATGAAGACTCTGAGGATGCTCCTGCACCACCGAAGCAGAAGCAGAAGAAGTCAAAAGCTTCAAAACCCTCTACCACACCAAAAGCTTTGACTGTGAAGCCATTGAAGACTACACCTCCTTAACCCAGTGTGCAGTCTGAAGACTTGTCTCGTTTCTCCAAGAAGACCAAGAAGACCAAGAAGCCCAAGAAGATTTCTGGGCATGACCTGACTCCTGCTGCCATTTTGCGCAATAAAAACAACACCATTAATCTGTCCAGTGATGAAGATCTAGGAAATGAAGCTCTAGAGATGTTGATCAAGAGCAAGCAAGAGGCTGAGATCTTCCATGATCTGCCTCTCTTTGATGCTGACATTCTGAACAACTTCATTGATGAATGGTTTGAGGACCAAAGCATCAACATTGATGATCTACAGCTGTCTGTGGACATCAACGTCACATTTCACGGAGCCATTGCCAATGAACTTGCCTTGGCTCAGAAAATTATCGAGCTCAAGAACAAGATCGATTATGAGAAGGCACATTTCAAAAAGCACATGGCCAAGCTCAGTGTTGCTGATGTGCAAATCTTCAAGAAGATGATGAATGACCTCAAGGCAGAGTTCAACAAGAAGCGTGAAGAAGCCAAAGGCTCACGCGAGTGCATGAAGTACTACACACAGAAATGTGTGCAAGTGGACAATGAAGCTGAGAAGCAAAAGGCTCTCGGGCATCCTGGCATCGACCCCAAGATGGCTGCCAAGAAAAAGAAGAAGTCTGCTGAAGCTATAACTGAAGCTTCAAGGCAGGAACAACCCACCATTGTCTTCCCTGCCAGTATGACTGGCTCGAAGCCAAAGGTCCCCTCAGCAGCTTCTGAGCTGAAGAAGACAAGGCAAGCCGAAGCCGAAGCCAGGAAGAGGAAGCTCTAAGACACCTCTGATGATGCTCCCTCCAAGAAGAAATTGAAGACAAAGGCTTCAAAGTCTTCAAGAAACGAGCATGTTGCTGCCCAGAGCCCCTCAATGTTGAACCAATCTCTGTCTCTCTCCCTGCCTCTGCCAATCGCAAACGCCACATGGTGATTCATGAGCCTGCTTCCACAGAGGCTCCAGAGCCTGAAGAAATTCCAGCTGAAGACATTGGTCGTGAAGACAATGTACATGATGATGAACTCCTTCCTTAGCTTGAACCCCAGTTGGTATCATCGCCTGCTCTCACGAGTAGTGAACTTATTAGCATTGGTCGTCCCTTGACGCCAGTTGCTCAAAATGACTCATGGGTTGAGCAACAACAACAAGACACCCCTCTGCAAGACGAGACCCCACGTACTCCACCAGCTCAAGTCACCACTCCTGTGCTTGATGATGATGACAACTACATGGACCAGACAACTCCCTCTCCAAAGGTGTCGCCAGCATTCCGCAGGCTTCGCAAAGGCCTCAGGCCATAGGTCTCCGTGACAAGCATTCCAGAAGAGGATGTGCAATACACCAGCTCAGTAGCACGTCAAGTGTTTCCTGAAGCCACCCCTTCTGTGTCTGCCACTGAGTCTGAAGCTAAAGCTGCTGAAGACATTTCGGCTCCATCAGCCGAAGAAGAAAAAGAAGAAGAGAAAGAAGAAGAAAGAGAAGCCACACCCCTGCCTGTGATCCAGACCAACCTGAAGAGACTGTGATCATGCCCGACCCTCCAATTGTTGATGACATGGAGGTTGAAAACAATGAGGCTGCAACAACCAACAATCTGAAGCCAGTGACTCTCTCATGGCTGAAGACAATGTGGAGCCCGAAGCCAATGCTGCTACTGACACCATTGTGCAGCCAACCACCAATGATGATGCCGTTCCTCCACCAAGGCCTCATACTATAGAACACGCGTTCAATCATGGTGAGTTGGTAACTGTCAGATGGCCTATCATGGTTCCACCCACTGCTCCAGGCCCTCAATATGATTATCACGTGGAGCAGAGGCCTCTGGTTCAGAAGCCAAAGCCAAGACTGCCAAGGCTTCCAAGTGCTGCAACAACTCAGGGCTCGTTCAGTGTGCTCAGCTTCAGAGAGCACAACACCTTCTTTGACAGCGCCAAGAACCCATACTCGAAACCAAAGATATCCTCTGACAGGTTTTGGAGCCATCAGCAGCGAAGGTACTACTTTGCATCCTATACAACCAGGACCGGATTTTTCCGCATAAGCGTCTACATTGTGATGCTATGGCTGGGCTGCCATGCCTCGTAGAGGCCCTTGATTTTTTTTGGGATGTTCGACTGCTGCTATTTGTGACTGATAACGAGCTATGGAATGAAGAACTTCTTCTCCAGTTCTATGCTACATTGCACATTCGAGGCTACAACACGGATCCGAAGACTTGGATCCTTGAGTGGATGACAGGCGACATTCATCACGAAGCCAAAGCTCAGGACATCATTGAGCTTACTTCCCTGCCCACTCCAGGTGAGTTGTACAAACCTGGTTGTCAGCTTCATCAGAACAAACTGCAAAGCATCTTCCAGAAGCTAGAGCCCAACATGAGCCAGATGTTAAGCATGATGAAGCCATTTCCCCACGACGCCGAATACCCCAAGGAATTCTTTGTTAAGGACCTTGAGTACTTGCCACACACAGTCTATCACATTCTGAGGCGTACTCTCTGGCCTATCAAAGGCAATTCCTATGAAACTAAACTTGAAGGCGCCATGAAGACATTGGTTTTCTATATCATCAATGGCATCAAATTCAACACTCAGGATTTCTTCATCAGACAGCTTGCAGCCTCTGGAATTGATCTTTTTGGACTGAAATTCTATGCTCCATGGGTGATCCGTTTGATCAAGCTTCATTCAACCATCAACTATCAACCTTTAGCGCGCAACCATATTGTTTTTCTGCCTGATGTTGATATGTCCATTGAAGCCATCTACCCTGAGCCAACAAAGAAGCCACTCCACCTTCAGAATGCAGAATTCCAAAGCTTCACGCATCCTATTGAAGAGATTCATGTGCCAAACTCTGCAACACCAGCTTATCCTCTGGCTGGCAACTTGCGTATGCCGCACCGTGCCAACACTGAAGCCACTGCCAGCACCATTGCTCAAAGGCCTCAGAAGCATCCCCGTATCCTCGACGACCGAGAGCTTCTGGTTTCTTTGCATCAAAAGCAGGATAGGCATCATGACTGGCTGAAGCGTCAAATGCAGAGTCTCTTGGTGGATGTTAATCGCATTCGCAACTTGGCTACCAAGAACTCGTTCGTCGCGCATGAAGCCTGTCGACAGTCCTGGAAGAGCCTCACGTTGCTCTTCCCTAAAGATGATCTTCGCGAAGATGGCTTCACCGAGAGCTTCAAATTTGACTCCAGGCCTCCACAATCTGCAAGTTGGCGTTGCACACCTTCAATTAAAGATTCTGAACATTCGTCTTCGGCTGCAACTATTGTCGCGGGAGTCGTTGATGAAGAAGATGACGCTACTTCACCAACTATGGCTGCACTGCACCACGATTCTGCTTCAGGCCCGTCTGCACCACCCAACACCAACCTCAACCCTGCTCCAACATTGTCTCCTGCAGGGAACGAGTAGATACTCTATGTCTTCAAACCTTTTTGGTCCTTACTGACAAAAGGGGGAGAAGCATATGAGGTTGATAGTCTTCAAGCGGTTCCATATGGGGTGGTTGCATTATTTTTTCTAAATTCGTACAACTCTCGTTTTGAAACTATTTGGCTCTTTAGTTGTAACACTTAAACTTGATGGTCGTCTGCTACTTTTGATGCTACTTTGTGATGCGATGATAAATTCTGCATGAAGTCATTCTGCAGACGCCCATTTCTCATTACGCATGTCATTATCTTCATCATTTTTATATATGCATGATGAATTGTCTTCATAAGTTGACGAGGATCTCCACAAAGTAAAACCTGCCATGTGCATTTGCATTCAAAAGCAAACTACTTATATGCATATCTTCAGCAGGAGCCTTTCGCAACTTATGAAGACAATGACTTTCATCTTTAACTTTCACATACTTTTATCCCCGTTGAAAACTTCAACCAGTTTGTCATCAATCACCAAAAGGGGGAGATTGTAAGTGCATCTAGTGCCACCCCTAGTTGGTTTTGGAGTATTGACGACAAACTTGGTTGAGGGACTAATGTGTTTGTGAGAATTGCAAGATAACACATGTAGTAGTCCCTTATTGATTCGGTTTACCTACCAGAGATGACCCCTAAAAATGTGTGAAGACATTGAAGACAATGGTGGTTCGTGAAGACATTCACAATGAAGATTATGACATGTGAAGACATTCACTTGAAGACTATGGAGTGCGAAGACATAGTTGTTTTGTAGTTTCCTTTTCTTCTTTATTGAGTCATAGGAACCACCATACTTTTAAGTGGGGTCCAAGTGAACAAAGTCAGAGTGACTGATGTGATGCTCAACCAAAATCCTATGTCTTCGAGCGAAGACGATGAGAGTAAATCTTATCCAGAGTTGGATGAGTCAACTTTGCTTGTAGCCTAAGTAAAGCTGTCGCGTCTGTTTGAAATCCGACCGTTGGACACGTGTCGGTTCCTTAGTGACCCAGGGTCATTTCGGACATATCAGGTCGGGTTGCCTCCTGGCTATAAATAGCCCACCCCTACACCATAAATTGGTGGCTGCTTAGAGTTAGTGCACGGCTTTGGTTGTTTGAGAGCAACCCACCTCCAAGCCTTTGAGAGAGAGATCCTTGCGAGGACAAAGCCCAAAACACCCATAGCCAAAGAGTGTTAGGCATCACTGAAGTCTTTCTATCCGCGTGATCTAAAGACTTGTTACACTTGAGGACTGTGAATTCTTCAGCCGGTTAGGCGTCGCGTTCTGAGCATCCAAGAGTCATTGTGGATAGCCAGTGAACGAAGTCTTTGAAGGTTTGGAAGTCTACCTTGAATACTTTCCAGAGTGATTGGGCGAGGACTGGGTGTCCTTAGCTCAAGGGGAATAAGGTGAAGACACGGTCTTCTGAGTTAAATCTCAGCCTCCCTAACCAGACGTACAGTTGTCACAGCAACTGGAACTGGTCTACCAAATCCTTGTCTTCACCAAGCAACTGGTTCTATCCCACACGTCCCTTTACTTTACTGTTTGTCTTCGTGAAGTCTTTGCTTGCCTGTCTAATCTAATTGACTTCACACTTTGAAGACTATTTACTGTTTGGCTTCATACTGTCTTCAGTCCTGATCCATACTACCTAGCTACTGATAGTCTTCGTACTTTCTCTATATTGCTTACTTGACTATGGCTTGTCTAGTGTAGTCTATCTTCCGCTGCATATCAATAGGTTTATTTCATCTGTTTGTCTTCAAAGACCTCGTGTTTTGAAGGCTTTCATAAAAATCGCCTATTCACCCCCTCTAGTCGATAACTAGCACTTTCAGTCCTCGAGTAGGTAAATGATAAAAGAAATAATCTATGAACTATGAATGCTAGCAAACTGCACAAGTTTGATCAATGACAATTTCAATCACTTTTCCTAGCATCATAACAACAATTCTTTCTTATAAAACTTCTCATGTTAAAGTAGCAACCAATTCACATGTTAAGGTTCAAACAGCGAATTCTCTTGAAACTCAACAACCTATGTTCTTAGTCACCAAGCAATTGCAATTCAACTTATTCAAAAGAGTCTAAGTAAGAGCTCCACATACTCAACCATCATATAGTCTTCTATGATTGCTAACACTCACCGCATACACATGACCAAAATGTTTCAACCGGACACATAGAAAGATAGGGGCTCATAATTTCGCCTCCCAACGTATTCACCTCAAGGGTGATGTCAACAATAATAACTCATGCTACCCGTATCCAACTGGATATATGTGCCTAGATCTTTCCTCACCACACATGCTTGCCAAAAGAGAAAAATAAAAGGGAATAGAGAGAAAAACTTTGACTCTTGCATGAAAGTAAATACATAAAAGTAAAAGGTAGGCCCTTCGTAGAGGGAAGCAGAGGTTGCCATGCGCTTTTTGTTTGTATGCTCAACCCCTTAGTGCAAAAGAACGTCACGTTATAGTGCCCCTTATAATAGCAACCTCTATTATGCAGTCCGTCGCTTTTATTACTTTGCCATCACAAGTTCATACAACGCTCAATTTTCTCTTACACTAAATGATCTAACACTTTTAGAAGCAATTTTTATTGCCTTATTGCACCGATGACAACTTATTTGAAGGATCTTACTCAATCCTTAGGTAGGTATGGTGGACTCTTGAAAATAAGATTTGGGTTTAAGGGTTTTTGGATGCACAAGTAGTATTTCTACTTGGTGCGGAATTTTTTGCTAGCAAAGATGGGGCCAAGCACCACATGTTGAAGGATCCATGACAATATAACTTCTATGTGAATATGAACAAACATAAATCATTACGTTGTCTTCCTTGTCCAACGTCAACAATTTTGGCATATAATATTTTGATGGGGGCTCACAATCACAAAAGATTTCCAAGATAGTGTATTTGCATGTGGAAGTTCTCTTCCTTATAGTAATCATTCAGGAATTACTTGTATGACCAATATTGTGACTGTCAAGCTTCAAAAGATTTCACTTTATAAACCCAATGTGAAGCTACCACTAGGCATGATATGAACATATAATTTCACATTCATGATATTCAATTCATTCAACAATTTACTCATAGGATATAAGTGAAGCACAAGAGTAAATGACAAACTACTCCAAAAAAAGGTATAAGTGAAGATCAAGCGAGTAGTTATGTAAATGGGTAGCTATGTGAGGACTCTCTCTTATTTAAAACTTCCAGATCTAAGTACTTTATTAAAAAAACAAGAAAAAAGCAAAACAAAATAAAATGAAAAATCAAGAATAGCACACATCATGTGAAGAAACAAAAACTTAGGCTCAACCGATACTAACCGAGAATTGTTGAAGAAGAAAGATGGGATGCCTACCGGTGCATCCCCAAGATTAGATGCTTGAGACTTCTTGGAATATTAACTTGGGATGCCTTGGGCATCCCCAAGCTTGAGCTTTTGTGTCTCCTTAATTCCTCTCATATCACGGTTTACCTAATACTGAAAACTTCATCCATACAAAACTCAACAAGAACTCATGAGATAAGTTAGTATAAACCAATGCAAAACCTTATCATTCTCTACTGTAGCAAATCACTCAAATTATAATTTAACATTTCATACTAATTGCATCTACATATTTAATACTCCTATCCTCAAATAGAATCATCAAACAAGCAATCATATGCAAACAATGCAAACATAACAGCAATATGCCAAAACATGACAGTCTGTAAAGAATGCAAGAGGATCCATACTTATTCAACTGAAAAAATTCTGAAAATTTAACACACTGTAGAAATTTATCAGAGCTTATTGTGCAAAAAGTTTCAACATTTTATCACATTCTGACTTTTCTGGGGAATTTTTGCAATACCGATAAACTTTCTGTTTTCAAACAGCAATATGTAGACTTGCAAAATAAGCATGACAAAGGCTACACTTGACATTTTTATTGAAGTAAAAGATGCAAAACATTATTATAGATAGCATCAAGAAAATAAAGAAAAGACGCTCCAAGCAAAACTCATATCATGTGACGAATGAAAATATAGCCCTGAGTAAGATTACTGATAATGTTGGAGACAAAAGAGGGGATGCCTTCTGGGGCATCCCCAAGCTTAGTTGCTTGGATCTTCCTTGAATATTAACTTGGGGTGCCTAGGGCATCCCCAAGCATAGGGTCATGTCACTCCTTATTCTCCTCATATCGATATCTCACCCAAAACTTGAACACTTCGATCACACAAAACTTAACGAAACTTCGTGAGATAGGTTATTATGATAAAGAGCAAACCATTTCACTTTCGTAATGTGAAAGAAAAGATTCATAATTGTTTCCACACAATGCCTACTGTAGCATATCATTTCCACAATTTATATTGAGCAATATAAGCCATAGAAACTAGGAAACAAGCAAACTATGCATTGAAAATAGAATCTGTCAAAAACAAAACAGTCTGTAGTAATCTGTACTCCAACCATACTTCTCCTACTCCAAAAATTCTGAAAAATTAGGACAACGTAGGGAATTTGTATATCTATCACCTGTAAAAAAATCAGATCAAAAGCACATTCCAGTGAATTTTTAAAATTCCTGGAATGAGCGCAACAGTTTCTGTTTTTGCACAGATTTAAGTCAACTATCATCCACACTATCCCAAAGGCTTTACTTGGCACTTTGTTGAAACAAAATCAATAAAACATTATTAATACAGTTGTCGACATTCTGGGCATGGGGGTACCCAGCCTGCGGCCCATGGCATGGCTCCATCAATGGGCTGGTACGGCCCAGCTTCAACATCAACAACTCAAGACCCTCACGAGGGGCCAAGCCTCGTGAGGAGGACGACGTCAAGACCTCCAGAAGGAACAGCCTCCTCAGGCTGTCTCCCGAGGAGTGGAGATTTCTATGCAAGCCCTCACCTCGTGAGGTTTGGATGACGTGAGCCGTGACGAGCAAGGCCAGGCGGGCGCCAGCGGTTGTAGTACAACAGTTTCCTCTTTGGTGCTAAAGAGGCAAGCGCAGGAGCAGAGTCCCGAGGAATCAGCCAAAGGTTTCCATTTCCATGCAATGAGACCAAGACCGCCAGGACGGCAGGAAGGAGATCATCGCCGAGCCCACCACGGCATCACGACCAGAGGCTTTGCAGGCGAAGACCACCTTTTGTCAGGATAGGATGTACTAGTTGTCTCCCTTCGAATTTGGCTGTTGTGGGATCCCTTCCCGCCTTCATTTGGGAAGAGGACTAAGGCCACTATAATTAGAGCAGCACCACCACCGTAGAGAAGGATCGGATCCATTCCATTCGCACAATCACCAGCTCACTCGAGCACAAGAACACATCTCCTCCTGAGGTTGTTCTCCCCACTATACTAGTTCATCCTTAGCCCACCTCGAGGCCAATCCACCCCAAAGCAAGAGTAGGGTTTTACACCGCAAGGTGGCCTAAACCTGGGTAGACTGCCTGGTCCCCTTTCCTTCTAGTTCATCGAGCTAGGCCGTGGGATTGACGAGTTGGCAGACTAGGGAGGTTGAGTTCTTCACACGCACCCAGAGTTCGATTCTATCAAGGGTCTGCGGAGCCCGAAATCCGACATTTGGTGTGCCAGGTAGGGGTGCATCGAAGCTTCGCCTCTCCGTCCTTCGCACTCCGCCCACGCCTTTCGGCTTTCATGGCGAGCGCCGCTCCTCTGACCGGATCGACAGGCGCGTACGGAGCTGCCGTGGGTCTCCAAGCTTTTGCCCCCGCCTTGCAGCGGGTGCAGTGGCCGCCCAAGTTCAGACTAGAGATGCTGCCTCAATACGACGACGCGGCAGACCCGGTCGGGTTTCTCCAGGCGTATGAGGAGGCAGTTTTGGTGGCCGATGGCGACGAAAAGGTCATGGAGAATTGTCTTCCCATGGCCCTCGCGGGCGCGCCGCACGCCTGGCTCCTGGGCTTGCCAGAATCTTCGGTGGCTTCCTGGGAGGAGCTGCGTGGCCTCTTCATCACGCGCTTCACCGCGCCGGCACCCCATGCCGTCGCAGCCCTCCTCGGCGGCTCGCAGGTGCCGCCCTCGGACAACCACATCAAGCAATTCTTTCGCCAGGCGGGCGCCACCTACGTACAGCAGGCGGCACCGCTAGGTTGGGCGGCGCCCAAGGCCGACCTCACCTTCGACTCCAAGGACCACCCCGCGACCACGACCGGCGCCGACGCGCTCCCGATGCTCTACACTCCCACCATCTGCAACGTAGCGGTCACCAGGACCCTCGTCGACAGTGGCGCCGGCCTCAACATCGTCTCTGTAGAGGCATTCGGCCTGCTTCATGCGCCCCACGGCCAGCTCGCCCCACCAAGCCTTTTACTAGAGTCGGCGGCAGCTCCACCTGCCCCCTGAGGCAGATTCGCCTCCCCGTGACCTTCGGCACACGCGACAACTGCCACACCGAGCTC
Source organism: Triticum aestivum (assembly GCF_018294505.1). Lineage (NCBI taxonomy): Eukaryota > Viridiplantae > Streptophyta > Magnoliopsida > Poales > Poaceae > Triticum > Triticum aestivum. The sequence continues at coordinate 284,577,894 of NC_057799.1, read as the reverse complement.
ATTGACTTTGACATCGCCCGCATCGGCCTCCCGTACAACGCCATCCTCGGGTACCCGGCCTTGGCCAAGTTCAAGGCGGCGACCCACCCCGGCTACAACCTCATGAAGATGTCGGGAAGCAGCGGCGTCCTCACCGTGGCGGGAGATACCAAGGATGTGCAGGCGGCCCTCAAGCTCACCTTTAGGGCCAGAGCGGCCACGTCGCCAAGCAAAGAGGGGGCCCCGGAAGCCCCGAGGGCTGCACCCGTGAAGAAGAAGAAGCTGTTCTCTCAAGACCGAGCCGACACGAAGCAGGAGCCGGTTAATGAAGACGGGACGTCGGGCTCCACCTTCACCATAGGCGTCGGCCTCCCTCCAGATCAAGAAGAGGCGTTGGTCCACTTCCTGCGTGCGATCAAGGACGTGTTCTCATAGGAGCCCAAGGATCTAGTTGGGATCCCGAGGGGGATAATCGAGCATCACTTAAGGGTGTGCCCCAATGCGCGCCCGGTGAAACAGAAGGAGCGGCGGCAGTCCACAGAGAAGCAGTCATTCATTGTCCAAGAGACTCGCAAGCTGCAAGAGGCTGGCATCATTCGGGAGGTGCGGTATCCAGAATGGTTGGCAAACCCGGTTATCGTCCCCAAGAAAGGAGGGAAGGAGCGCATGTGTGTCGATTTCACCAACCTTAACAAGGCTTGCCCACAAGACCCCTTTCGCTTCCACGCATTGATCAGATCGTTCATTCCACCGCCGAATGCGACTTGTTGTGCTTCCTGGACGCCTTCTCGGGGTATCACCAAATCAAGATTGCAATGCAAGATCTCGAGAGGACGACCTTCTTGACCCCATGCCGGGTGTACTGCTACACCTGCATGCCGTTCGGGATGCGGAATGCCGGGGCAGCCTTCCAGCGGCTCATGCACATCGCTCTGGGCCAGCAGCTCAGGAGGAATGATGAGGCCTACGTCGACGACATAGTGGTGAAAGCACAGGAGGCAAGGACCCTTATTGAAGACCTAGAGGAGACATTTGCTAGCCTGCACAAGGTAGACCTGCGACTCAACCCGGAGAAATGTGTGCTTGGCGTCCCGTCCGGCAAGCTACTGGGTTTCCTAATGTCACACAGGGGATTGAGGCCAACCCGAAGAAGGTCAAGGCTATAGAAAGGATGAGCCCACCATAGACGCTCAAGGAGATGCAGAAGCTGGCGGGCTGCGTAACCTCGCTTGGGCGCTTCATCTCCAAACTGGGGGAGCGCACCCTTCCGTTCTTCAAGTTGATGAAAAATAAAGGGCCGTTCGAGTGGACTCCGGACGCTGATGCGGCCTTCCAAGACCTCAAGAGGTACCTCACCAGCCCACCAGTGATGGTGGCACCGCACCCCCTTGAGCCCTTGGTGCTCTACCTGCCCGCCACACCTCACTCCGCCAGCGCACCGCTGGTGGTGGTGCGGGAGGAGCGCCCGACCAAGGGCTCACGGCGAAGAACCCCACACCCGGTTGAGGCGCCGCAGCCTCAGGACGACGCTCCTGAGGCCCCGGCTGCCCCACTAGTTGACATTGCTCCTGAGACTTTGGTCGACCCTCTGGATAGCGGGACTCTTGAGGATGGAGCTCCTGAGGCCGCGGCTGCCCTAACAGAAGACAAGGCTCCTGAGGACCCTCAGCCCTAGGAAGTGCAGGACCCCACCAACATCTCCACCCTCATCGAGCACCCGGTGTACTTCGTCAGCACGGTGCTGCGTTATGTGTGGGCGCGCTACCCCATGCCACAGAAGCTACTGCTCGCTCTCCTCGTTGCCTCCCGATAGCTAGAACACTACTTCCCAGGCCACCCCATCAAGGTTGTCTCAGCTTACCCTCTTGAGAGGGTGCTCCGGAGCCCTAATGCCGCGGGAAGGGTCGCCGAATGGAACATTGAGCTGCAGGCATTCCAGTTGGAGTTCAGCACCACCAGGATCATCAAGGGTGTGGCCCTCGCCGACTTCATAGCGAAATGGACTGACGTCCCTGGCTGTGAAGTGTGTGAGGACTGCTCCCTCATGCTCGGCGACGAGGCACCAGATGGTTGGATCATGTACTTCGATGGCGCGTTCGCACGCCAGGGCGCGGGGGCTGGAGTTGTGCTCATTTCGCCCACCAAGGACAAGCTCTACTACGCCTGCAACTCTGCTTTCAACACGGCGAGAAGGTCTCCAACAACAATGCGGAGTACGAGGGCCTTATCGCAGGACTCAAGGCTGCCGCAGCACTGGGGATCAGGCGCCTCACCATCAGGGCAACTCGCAGCTCCTCGTCAACTTCTCCAACAAGGAGTACACACCGAACGATGAGCACATGGAAGCATACACTACTGCAGGTTCCTGCTAATGCGACACTACGATCAGAGACCCTTCGACAAAACTATGTGTGATGCCATAATTGCAAACGGTGGTGTAAAATAACCGTCAAAAAAGGTGCAAAACGTTTGCGATGGAGGATGCATCAAACACGGTTCAGATTTTAGTTACGTGTGCGATGCAGGGCATACAGTTCAGCTCAATTAACTGTTTGCGATGAGGAGGAACAAAAGAAACGGGCAGCCAGATGAAGGTGTGTGCGATGTACAGCATACGGTTCACTCGGATGAACTGTTTGTGATTAGGCAACACAAAAGAAACGGTCAGCCCGATCAAGGTGTGTGCGATGTACAGCATACGGTTCTCTCGGATGAATTGTTTGTGATTAGGCAAGTGAACAGAAACGGTTCAATATAACAAGATGTGTGTGATACGCGGCAAACAGGTCTGTAATCAAAAATTTGTGCGAAGACCGATAATAACACAGACGATTGCTTCTAATAAGACGTATGTGATATGCTCTGTCTACAGAACATCTATTGGCCATTGTGGGACAGGTGGTCATCCGGATACGCCATAAGGATGCGAAGAGGCATTCCTATCAGCAAGGACTAGCTGTTCCACCAGTAGCTCATGTAAGAAAACTATCAAGTTAAGTGTGCTCAGGCTGGAGCAGCCATCAGATGGGTGACTAGATGGGAAGTTGTGTTGATGTTAAATTAACTGATAGGATGGGTCATTTCGGTCAAATGACCGAAATGATCCATTCCCTCAGCTAATTTAACCTCGAGGTCCTTGTTTTTTATTTTTTAACACATGTTAGATTAGGTCTACCGCATTACTTTTTCACAATGTGCGATACGTGGCATACAGTTGATCCATCCGACCTGTTTGTGATGGAATAGGCCGTGTGTGTTGTGGGTAAACGCTTGCTAGTATTCAACTATTTGGGATTGATGAATTCATCACCGACGAGTTCCCTAGTGTGGTACGTGTTCATCTGATCATCATCTACTTCTTGTGCTAGCTCGATGTTCCTTCTATCCTGAGTTTCCATTAATTGATGGCGCTTTATGAACACGCCACCGTTTCCCACCATTTCCTCACTTGTTTCCCACCACCCTGCTATATTGCGCATAGGCGGCACGCGATGCACGGAGGCGACAAGCGCAGCCTGTAGCACATCCACCTTTTCCAAGCATGCCAACCCACCAAAGCGCCGCCTCTGCCATCAACCTCGTCGACGAGAAAAACGAGCAGGCGCCACGGCCTCGGCCAGGCGGTGGTGCTCCCCGGCAACGCGATGGACGACGCCGTGATGCGCGTCATCGCCAGGGTTGAGCAGACCTTTGGCGCATGGCGCTTGAGCACCGCGGATCAAGATAGGCATGTCAGCGCCGACAGGCTGCATCTCGCCGCACAACATGATCGATGGCGTGCCGCAGAGCAAGCTAGGCGCGTCCGCACCGATAGGCTGCGGCTCGCCGCATGGCGAGACTGTTGGAGCACCGCAGAGCGAGAGGCGCGGCGCGCCGCACAGCAAGAGTGGATCCATCGGCACTTGCCTGCTGTCGACACGGTGTCGCAGCTGGGTACATGTCCCGTCAGTACCCCCATTCCTTGCCAGGAGTGGGCAGAGGCCCTCAGCGCCGTACTTGCACCAGAGGCCAGCCGCGCCGTACTTGCACCGGACGCCCGCCACGCCTTTTCGCATGGGTGCCGCCGTTTGCCTTGTCCGCGGCCCGCTGGATGCCAACGCGCTGGTCCGTAGGCTCGACCGCCTCCTTGGCCCAGGTGTCCACCTGGGCGCAGTAGAGGAACATGGCCGTCGCATCCTCGAGTTGGTGATCTCCGATGAAATAGCCAACTGGGAGCTCTAGATCGCGCTCCAGATGTACCGCGAGCATGTCGACCGCTTGGACGAACGCCTGCAAGATTTCAGGCAGAGCCAAGAGCTACCCTAGGCAAGGGCTGTTGGTCATGGTCTCATGGACGCATTTTATTTTGAAAAGTCGTTTCGACGTGGATAGCTATGTATTCACAACAATCATAGTATTGCTCTCTTTATTGCTCTGTTTCAATGTGTGTACTCTGTTTTCCATTCTTATATGTTCTGTTCCAATGTGTATATATACGCTTTCCATTCTGTATATGTGGATGATAACAGCTAGATTCGAATTAGTATACAAAAACAGATAGAAAATGGAATTCATAATATATATATATATATTAATTGTTCATTAGTTCATCACAGAATATATATATATAATATCATCACATATACTTAATGATACTTAACTACTAGGTACAAGCATAAAATTGAAAACGAACAATACTAAAACTAATAATCCCTCCTGGGGCCACTATTTCAGTAGCACCTCGCCGGCAGCTCCCTAGTGCCCGGCGTCTTCCCAGTGTGGACGCAGTACTCTGACTCCTCCGCCTCGCAGCACTTGATGTACCTATCTGCCTCTTGCTGGTGGACGCCCGCGGCCGATCTTGCCATTTCATTGGGCGCCCACCCAAGCTCCTCGTCGCTGGCACGCTGGAGTTTATCGGCCCACCTCTACGCAGTGACGAGGCGCCCAGCGCCTATGACCTTCCTCACGAAGTACCCGTCTTCGTACACCTCCTCGGCAAGATGACACGCCCGCCCCCAAAGCTCCGCCGCCTCCTTTTTCCAGGCGGCATCACGGGCTTCATAGGCCACCTGGTACCTGGCTTCCTCCTCCTCCATCTCCTTCTTGAACGCCACTTGCCTGGCTTTCTCAGCCGGCGGCAACGACTTCCATATACAAAGATTGTACTGGCCCCGAAACCAATCCAAAGTTGGGGGGTCCGGCGCAACCTCTTCGGGCGGTGCGTAGGGGTCCTCGTCGCTGCTAATCGAGTGAGCGTCCTCGGGGGGCGGCGACTCGTCGTCGGTGTGTGGGCAGACAGGCGGCGTCAAGGCAGAGATTTGAGAGAGAGAGAGAGAGAGAGACAGAGGGCGAGCGAGGAGAGGATGTAGATGAGAATGCAGGCGGGACAACGTGAGCAAGGTAGTATTTATTGGCGGCCGGAATCTAGATCGACGGGGATAGTACACACGCCAGTCGCTAGAATTTACGAGTACTGTAGTTTGAATTACACATGATTCCCGTAGCAAAATCCATGTGTGAACATAATAGCTGATGGTTTCCAATACAGAACCGTGTCTAATTATTGATCCCCGCCAATCACCTACCAAACCTCGAGCCGCGAGATAGAGTGCCAATCGTGTGGGGGCCGGTTGTCTTGCCAGATCTTTACATTTTATTTTTTGAACACCAGATATTTACATCGTCTGATGATTTTTTAACTCACACACAAGTACACAAAAATATGATTTTTCAAACCGTTTTGGTTAGGCGTTGCATGTAGATGTAGTTCAAATTTTAATTACGGTCATGAAATGGTTAGAAAATCACTTAAATGTCCTTAAAAGGTCAAATGACCCCTGAAAATTTCCAAATTTTCAAATCACAGTTGTATTAGTGCACGCTGAACGTAGGAAAAAAATTGAAGGCCGTAAGAGGAAGTTATCTCCCGTCCGTCATCAAACATGCATTGTTCTCGGAACCACGAACCTTCTAGTGAGTTGCTCCGGTTTGTGAGGGGTGTGTGTCCAAACTTTCGTCAAACATGCCAATTCTTTTACCACATCATCTTGGTGGCATGACATTAAATCAAGCAAGCTTTCATGTTTTCCGATCATTTTTAATTTTTTGGAATTAAAATGCCATGGCATGCACTCCATGCATGTGCCCATGCCTTTAGACCAATATGTTTGAAAACTCCTTCTAATTTACTGCACATGGAATTAACTCGCACACAAGTACGCAAAATATGATTTTTCAAACCGTTATGGTTAGGCGTTGCGTGTAGATGTAGTTCAAATTTGAATTATGGTCATTAAATGGTTAGGAAATCACTTAAATGTCTTTAAAAGGTCAAATGACCCCTGAAATTTTCCAAATTTTCACATGACAGTTGTATTAGTGCATGTTAAACCAAGGAAAAAATTTGAAGGCCGTAAGAGAAAGCTATCTCCCGTTCGTCATCGAACATGCATTGTTCCCTCTCAGAACCACGAACCTTCTAGCGAGTTGCTCCGGTTTGTGAGTGTGTGTGTCCAAACGTTCGTCAAACATGCCAATTTCTTTATCACATCAACTTGGTGGCATGACATTAAATCAAGCAAGGTTTCATGTTTTTCTGATCATTTTTTATTTTTTGGAATTAAAATGCCAAGGCACTCCATGCATGTGCCCATGCATTGAGACCAATATGTTTGAAAATTCCTTCTAATTTACTGCACATGGAATTAACTCGCACACAAGTACATAAAAATATGATTTTCAAACCGTTATGGTTAGGCGTTGCATGTAGATGTAGTTCAAATTTCAATTATGGTCACTAAATGGTTAGAAAATCACTTAAATGTCTTTAAAAGGTCAAATGACCCGTCAAATTTTACAAATTTTCACATGACAGTTGTATTAGTGCACGTTAAACGTAGGAAAAAATTTGAAGGCCGTACGAACAAGCTATCTCCCGTTCGTCATCAAACATGCATTGTAACCTCTCGGAACCACGAACCTTCTAGCGAGTTGCTCCGGTTTGCTAGAGGTGTGTGTCCAAACGTTCGTCAAACATGCCAATTTCTTTACCACATCATCTTGGTGGCATGACATTAAATCAAGCAAGGTTTCATGTTTTTTGATCATTTTTTAATTTTTTGGAATTAAAATGCCATGGCACTCCATGCATGTGCCCATGCCTTGAGACCAATATGTTTGAAAATTCCTTCTAATTTATTGCACATGGAATTAACTCGCACACAAGTACACAAAAATATGATTTTTCAAACCGTTATGGTGAGGTATTGCATGTAGATGTAGTTCAAATTTGAACTACGGTCATTAAATGGTTAGAAAATCACTTAAATGTCTTTAAAAGGTCAAATGACCCCTGAAATGTTCCAAATTTTCACATGACAGTTGTATTAGTGCACGTTAAACGTAGGAAAAAATTTGAAGGCTGTAAGAGGAAGCTATCTCCCATTCGTCATCAAACATGCATTGTTCCCTCTCGGAACCACGAACCTTCTAGCGAGTTGCTCCGGTTTGTGTGGGGTGTGTGTCCAAACGTTCGTCAAACATGCCAATTTCTTTACCACCTCATCTTGGTGGCATGACATTACATCAACCAAGGCTTCATGTGTTTATGATCATTTTTTATTTTTTGGAATTAAAATGCCATGTCACTCCATGCATACGTATGCATGTGTCCATGTCGTGAGACCAATTTGTTCGAAAATTCCTTCTAATTTACTGCACATGGAATTAATTGCACACAAGTACACAGATATGATTTTTCAAACCATTTTGGTTAGGCGTTGCATGTAGATGTAGTTCAAATTTGAATTACGGTCATTAAATGGTTAGAAAATCACTTAAATGTCTTTAAAAGTTCAAATGACCCCTAGAATTTTCCAGAATTTCACATTACAGTTGTAGTAGTGCATGTTAGACGTAGAAAAAATTTGAAGGCCGTAAGACGAAGTTATCTCCCGTTCGTCATCAAACATGCATTGTTCCCTCTCGGAACCATGAACCTTCTAGCGAGTTGCTCCAGTTTGTGAGGGGTGTGTGTCCAAACTTTCGTCACACATGCCAATTTCTTTACCACATCGTCTTGGTGGCATGACATTAAATCAAGCAAGGTTTCATGTTTTTCTGATCTTTTTTTTATTTTTTGAAATTAAAATGACATGGCACTCCATGCATGTGCCCATGCCTTGAGACCAATATGTTGGAAAATTCCTTCTAATTTACTGCACATGGAATTAAATCGCACACAAGTACACAAAAATATGATTTTTCAAACCATTATGGTTAGGCGTTCCATGTAGATGTAGTTCAAATTTGAATTACGATCATTAAATGGTTAGAAAATCACTCAAATGTCTTTAAAAGGTTAAATGACCCGTAAAATTTTCCAAATTTTACCATGACAGTTGTACTAGTGCATGTTAAACGTAGGAAAAAAATTTGAAGACTGTAAGAGGAAGCTATCTCTCAGAACCACGAACATTCTAGTGAGTTGCTCCAGTTTGTGAGCGGTGTGTGTCCAAACGTTCGTCAAACATGCCAATTTCTTTACCACATTGTCTTGGTGGCATGACATTAAATCAAGCAAGGTTTCATGTTTTTCTGATCATTTTTTAATTTTTTGGAATTAAAATGCCATGGCACTCCATGCATGTGCCCATGCGTTGTGTCCGTGTACAAAAGTAGGGGTCCCTTTTTGCACCCCTTTACTTGTGCGCGGGCAGTCGCAGCCCCACGCCCCTGGCCACGCTTAGCGGGGCAGAGGAAGCAAAGGAACAAGACAGGTGAAACAACGCCAAGCCGGAAACACAAAGAGTAGAAGGGCGAGGTGGACTCCCCCGGCAAGGCCCTTGCCGGGGCAGCCACCACAGCCCCAGCAAGAGCCTTGCCGGGGCAACTTGCCCAGAGCCAGCAGGGCTGCCACCCTTGTGTTGGGGAACGTAGCAGAATATCAAAATTTTCCTACGTGTCACCAAGATCAATCTAGGAGATGCTAGCAACGAGAGGGGAGGAGTGCATCTACATACCCTTGTAGATCGCGAGCGGAAGCGTTCAAGAGAACGGGGTTGATGGAGTCGTACTCGTCGTGATCCAAATCACCGATGATCCTAGCGCCGAACGGACGGCACCTCCGCGTTCAACACACGTACGGAGCGGGGATGTCTCCTCCTTCTTGATCCAGCAAGGGGGGAGGAGAAGTTGATGGAGATCCAGCAGCACGACGGCGTGGTGGTGGAAGTAGCGGGATCCCGGCAGGGCTTCGCCAAGCGCAAGCGGGGAGGAAGAGGTGTCACGGGAGGGAGGGAGGCGCCAGGGCTTGGGGTGCTGCTCCCATGCGCCTCCCCACTATATATAGGGGTGGAGGGGGCTGGTTTCTTGCCCTGCAAGTCCATTGGGGCGTTGGCAAAGGTGGTGGAAAGAAATCCCATCATTTCCCTTCCCCACCGATTGTTATCCCCCTTTTTTAGGGATCTTGATCTTATCCCTTCGGGATATGATCTTATTCCTTCTAAGGTGGGATCTTGGTGCGCCTTGACCAGGGGTGTGGGGCCTTGCCCCCACTACCCACGTTCATGTGGGTCCCCCCATGCAGGTGGGCCCCACTTCGGAACCTTCTAGAACCTTCCCGGTACAATACCGAAAAATCCCGAACATTTTCCGGTGGCCAAAATAGGACTTCCCATATATAAATCTTTACCTCCGGACCATTCCGGAACTCCTCGTGACGTCCGGGATCTCATCCGGGACTCCGAACAACTTTCGGTTAACCGCATACTAATATCTCTACAACTCTAGCGTCACCGAACCTTAAGTGTGTAGACCCTACGGGTTCGGGAGACATGTAGACATGAGCGAGACATTTCTCCGGTCAATAACCAACAGCGGGATCTGGATACCCATGTTGGCTCCCACATGCTCCACGATGATCTCATCGGATGAACCACGATGTTGAGGATTCAATCAATCCCGTATACAATTCCCTTTGTCAATCGGTACGTTACTTGCCCGAGATTCGATCGTCGGTATCCCAATACCTTGTTCAATCTTGTTACCGGCAAGTCACTTTAATCATACTGTAATGCATGATCCCGTGACCAAAAACTTGGTCACATTGAGCTCATTATGATGATGCATTACCGAGTGGGCCCAGAGATACCTCTCCGTCATACGGAGTGACAAATCCCAGTCTCGATTTGTGCCAACCCAACAGACACTTTCGGAGATACCCGTAGTGCACCTTTATAGCCACCCAGTTACGTTGTGACGTTTGGCACACCCAAAGCACTCCTATGGTATCCGGGAGTTGCACAATCTCATGGTCTAAGGAAATGATACTTGACATTTGGAAAAGCTCTAGCAAACGAACTACACGATCTTGTGCTATGCTTAGGATTGGGTCTTGTCCATCACATCATTCTCCTAATGATGTGATCCCGTTATCAATGACATCCAATGTCCATAGTCAGGAAACCATGACTATCTATTGATCAACGAACTAGTCAACTAGAGGCTCACTAGGGACATGTTGTGGTCTATGTATTCACACATGTATTACGGTTTCCAGTTAATACAATTATAGCATGAACAATAGACAATCATCATGAACAAGGAAATACAATAATAACCATTTTATTATTGCCTCTAGGGCGTATTTCCAACACCTTGAGCCTGAGAGTTCTCACGCCCTCAACCACATTGGGAGCAAGGCTCGGGAGGCGCCTCCGTGGTGGCATGCAGATCTTTGTGAAGACCAAGAACGTGCAAGATCAGATGAGAATCAGAAAACGGAGATCCTCGGCGAGATCCTTGCCAAGGATACCCACGAGACCCCTGGCAAGCCCCTTGCTGGGGACGACCATGACGCCGCGGCAAGACCCTTGCCGGGGCCCCGGCAAGACCCTTGCCAAAGACATCCACGGAGCCGCAGCCAGGCCCACATCTGCCAAGACTGCGCCGCCGTTCCCATGCAGCTGCCAGCCCACCAACTAGGCAAGCACCTGCGTGGCGACGTGCGGCCTCTAGGCCAACTCAGCAAGCACCTGCGTGGTGGCATGCAGATCTTCGTGAAGGCTCTGCCACCGCACCAACTCAGCAGCCAGCCAGCGTGGCACTGCCCGCCTCGTCAGTTCGGGCGCGCATCGAAGCCAGGTGAGGCGGCGACAACTGGGACGAGCTTCCTTGCCGTCCCCGATAAAGCAAGAAGGGCACGCTGGCAGCGCATTAAATGTGTTTGTCCTATGGTGCCAGAGGATAGACTCGACCACTGTATAGCTTTCCACCTCCTGTGTGCCAATGTGGCAGCCCTTTTGTCTATAAAAGGAGGCCTGCGGCGTACTGGGAGAGGATTCAGACTTTTTGGACCCTGCACGCCTTGTAGCTAGTCCAAGAACACCAGATAACTAAAAACCAGCAGGAGTAGGATATTACGCTTCACTTGCGGCCTGAACCTGGATAATCCCGCCCGTGTTGATCTCTCAATCCCGCTCTTTCCACGGCCCCGCGCCCGCCAACGGTAGCAAAAGGGATTCCTGGTGATCCCGTAGGTGTCGTTTCCCCTGACATATTTGGTGCGCCAGGTAGGGGTGTGCAAGCCGTGGAAATCTGGTTTTGGAGCCGACGCAACAACTCTTTCATGAGGATGGCTCGAAGGGAGAGGGCGACGTCGATCAACCGCCCTCTGGTGCCGTCCGCAGCCTTGACGGCCATCCGCGTGGCCCCGAAAAGCTAAGTCATGCAAAATTTTGGCTAATTTCATTTATATAAGTCTGTCCTCCCTGAAATATCTCGTTCCTTGTGCGGGAAACCTGAACGCAATGGGACCCTTCCGCTATTGGCAACGCCCTTGTCTCTCTCTCGAGTCCACTCGATAGTCCATGCGGCCGCGCTGAGAAGGACAAGGTGGCCTACCCGCTACCAGCAGCGCTCTTGTCCTGTTTCGAGTCCGCTCGACAGTTCAAGCGACCATGCTGGCAGCGGCAAGGTGGCTTGCCCAGCAGCAAGCACCCTTCCGGCAGGGTGCTAAGGATCCGTCCTCAAAGCACCACGGCATGGGTTTACGCGCCGGCAGCCTTATCTCAACAAGCGTAGGGTGCAAACATACAAAGAAAGATCTAACGGGAAGATAGCATGCATGATATTGAAGTACTGTAGAGTTACATTACATCAAATAATCGCTGCGGTTCTAACTTAAGATAAAATTGTCTTGGTCTTGAACTCGCAGCAGCGACGAGAAACGGGGTGCCTAGTCCCAGCGCTGGCCCTCCACCCTCTCAACTCCATCGACGCAGTCGATGATGGGCTTGACACGCTCCTTGAGCGCCGCGAGGTTCGTCCCCTCCGACAAGCTCTCCAGTGCGTCGGCGAAGTTGACGGTGGGGTTCCAGAACGCCACCTTGGTGAGCACCTTGGTCAGGGCACCTCGGCAGAGCCTCTGGGACTCGTTGGCCAGATAAGTTGCCCAGTTGGACCGGAGCAGCTCCAGGGCTCCAAGAACGCCCTCGAAGAACAGGGTCGGTTTGGCATTGGGACTCACGTTCCGCTCCGGGGCATACCTCACATTCGGCATCCCCATGGTAGCCAGCTTCGTGGTGATCCTGCCGGCGACTTCGGCGAGGCAGCTGACCCAACGGTTTATGCCCTCCGCGTACTCCTTGTGTTCGGCGGCGTCATTCCTCTGCAGCTGCCTCTCCTCCTCCAGGTCCTTGGTCAGGGTCTCTTCCTGGGCCCTGACCTCTGAAAGCGTCCCCTCAAGACCCTCTAGCTTCAGCTTCAGGTCTTTGATGGAGTTATTGGCCTTGGAGAGCAGCTCGGCCTTGCAGAGGACTGTAGCCTGCGCCTCCCCCAAAGTGCCGTTGAGTGTGTCCTTCTCCTTCGCTAGCTCGAGGACCTGTTCCTTCAGCCCATCCCGCTCCACCTCCAGCTCCTTCACCTTCCCGGCATGGATCTGGGCCTGAGCATTGAGTGCCTCCTTGTGCCTCTGCTCCAACTCCTGGATCCGCTGAACGGCAAGCTTCTTGACCTCCTCATCCTTTCCGCGGAGGGTGGCGGCGAGCGCCTCCTCATGAGCGGCAAGGTCCTCCTCCTAGGAGTTCAGCTCTTCCTGGTGCTGGTGCCGAGCGGCCTCGTCCTTGGTGGCCTGTTCCTTCGCTGCCTCTTGGGCTTTCTCGACATCGGCCTGCAGCAGGAGAAGCTCCTGTTTGCACTCAGCCAGTAGATCCTGGGCAACCTTCAGTTCCTTGTGGGCCTGGCGGAACCAGGACTGCATCTCGGTGACGCGCCCCGCGAGATCAGCCTTCGCCTTGTCCACCACTGCCATCCTGGACTTTGCCTTGTCCAGGCGGGCATGGTGAAGCGCCTGGAGCTTCTTGAAGTTGGCGCTCATGGCCCGAAGGAGCTGCGAGGGTAGAAGTAGTGGTGGAAGAGCGCCGTGCTGGGGAGCACCCCGGCAAAGCCCTCGTAGAAGGTGGGCAAAGAGAGCCAGGCACGCCACGGCATTCGGCATGAGATCCAAAAGATGGAAGCCGTAGGTGTGCATGACATCGTTGAAGAAGTTAGAGAAAGGGGGCAGAGCCCGCAAGAGAAGAAATCGACAAAGAAGGGGTACCGATCTGGGCCGTCCTTGGCAAAATCGATGGGGACGACGCGCGTGGTAGGGTGCCCCGTCGTCTTCCTCCCCCACAGGGGCAAGGAGAGGTTCTTGAGGTGGACCGCATCGACCGTCGATGGGAAGTAGGCGAGCTGTGTCCGCCGCACCGCCGAGTTGCTCTCCGGCGCCTCCTTCTCCCCAGCGTCCTTGGCTGCTCCCTTGCCCCTGCTGGTTTTTGGCGCCATGGCAGCTGGAAGGGGGCGAAGGATCAAGAGCAATGGGGGCGGCGGCAGCAAGCAGAGGCAAGAACTTCGAATCTTTCACCTGAGGAAGAAGAGAGGAACGGCGGTTCCGAGATTGGAAGAGGCGCTGAGGGTAAATGAGCAGCGCGCCTGCGGTTTTTTCCTTTTTTATGGGGAAGGCGCGGGCCGCCTCTTTACCATTTACTACGATGTGACGCATGAGGGCAGCACTCGCCCCACGCATGACCCCCACGTCACGCACGACCCCCACATCGAGCATTCAACATGGGCCGTGGGGAAGCGCTACGAGCGAGGGAGTTACTGCGGTAAAAAACACTGCCGCACGCGCGCCGGCACACCGTTCTGGGCCTGGCCCAATAACGCCCCGCGCTTATATGTGGCCCGGGGGCTCCTGTCGGTGTACAAAAGTAGGGGTCCCCTTTTGCACCCCTTTACTTGTGCGCGGGCAGTCGCAGCCCCACGCCCTTGGCCACGCTTGGCGGGGCAGAGGAAGCAAAGGCACAAGACGGGGAACCAACGCCAAGCTAGAAACACAAAGAGCAGAAGGGCGAGGTGGACTCCCCCGGCAAGGACCTTGCCGGGGCGGCCTGCTCTTGCCAGGGCAACATGCCCAACGCCAGCAGGGCTGCCACCCTTGAGCCTGAGAGTTCCGATGCCCTCAGCCACATTGGGACCAAGGCTCGGGAGGCGCCTCCGTGGTGGCATGCAGATCTTTGTGAAGACCAAGAACGTGCAAGATCAGATGAGAATCAGAAGACGGAGATCCTTAGCGAGATCCTTGCCAAGGATACCCACGAGACCCCCGGCAAGCCCCTTGCCGGGGACTACCACGACACCGCGGCAAGACCCTTGCCGGGGCCCCGGCAAGACCCTTGCCGAAGACATCCACGGAGCCGCAGCCAGGCCCACATCTGCCAAGACTCCGCCACCGTTCCCATGCAGCTGCCAGCCCACCAACTAGGCAAGCACCTGCGTGGCGACGTGCGGCCTCTAGGCCAACTCAGCAAGTACCTGCGTGGTGGCATGCAGATCTTCGTGAAGGCTCTGCCACCGCACCAACTCAGCAGCCAGCCAGCGTGGCACTACCCGCCTCGTCAATTCGGGCGCGCATCGAAGCCAGGCGAAGTGGCGACAGCTGGGACGAGCTTCCTTGCCGTCCCCGATAAAGTGACAAGGGCACGTTCGTAGCACATTAAATGTGTTTATCCTATGGTGCCAAAGGATAGACTCGACCACCGTATAGCTTTCCACCTCCTGTGTGCCAATGTGGCAGCCCTTTTGCCTATAAAAGGAGGCCCGTGGCGTACTGGGAGAGGATTCAGACTTTTTGGACCCTGCACACCTTGTAGCTAGTCCAAGAACACCAGATAACTAAAAACCAGCAGGAGTAGGATATTACGCATCACTTGCGGCCCGAACCTGGATAATCCCCCCCCCCCCGCGTGTTGATCTCTCAATCCCGCTCTTTCCACGGCCCCGCGCCCGCCAACCGTAGCAAAAGGGATTCCTCGTGATCCCGTAGGTGTCGTTTCCCCCGACACCTTGAGACCAATAAGTTTGAAAATTCCTTCTAATTTACTGCACATGGAACTAACTCGCACACAAGTACACAAAAATATGATTTATCAAACCGTTATGGTTAGGCGTTGCATGTAGATGTAGTTCAAATTTGAATTACGGTCTTTAAATGGTTAGAAAATCACTTAAATTGTCTTTAAAAGGTCAAATGACCACTGAAATTTTCCAAATTTTCACATGACAGTTGTATTAGTGCACGTTAAACGTAGGAAAAAATTTGAAGGCCGTAAGAGGAAGCTATCTCCTGTTCGTCATCCAACATGCATTGTTCCCACTCGGAACCTCGAACCTTCTACCGAGTTGCTCTGGTTTGTGAGGGGTGTGTGTCCAAACATTCGTCAAACATGCCAATTTCCTTACCACATCATCTTGGTGGCATGACATTACATCAACCAAGGTTTCATGTGTTTCTGATAATTTTTTTATTTTTTGGAATTAAAATGCCATGTCACTCCATGCATACGTATGCATGTGTCCATCTCGTGAGACCAATATGTTTGAAAATTCCTTCTAATTTACTGCACATGGAATTAACTCGCACACAAGTACACAGATATGATTTTTCAAACTGTTTTGGTTAGGCGTTGCATGTAGATGTAGTTCAAATTTGAATTACGGTCATTAAATGGTTAGAACATCACTTAAATGTGTTTAAAAGGTCAAATGACCCCTAGAATTTTCCAAAATTTCACATTATAGTTGTAGTAGTGCACGTTAGACGTAGAAAAAATTTGAAGGCCATAAGAGGAATCTATCTCCCGTTCATCATCAAACATGCATTGTTCCCTCTCGGAACCACGAACTTTCTAGCGAGTTGCTCCGGTTTGTGATGGGTGTGTGTCCAAACTTTCATCAAACATGGCAATTTCTTCACCACATAATCTTGGTGGCATGACATTACATCAACCAAGGTTTGATGTGTTTTTGGAATTATAATGCCATGTCACTCCATGCATACGTATGCATGCATGTGTCCATGTCGTGAGACAAATATGTTTGAAAATTCCTTCTAGTTTACTGCACATGGAATTGACTCGCACACAAGTACACAAATATGATTTTTCAAACCGTTTTGGTTAGGCGTTGCATGTAGATGTAGCTCAAATTTGAATTACGGTCATTAAATGGCTAGAAAATCACTTAAATGTCTTTAAATGGTCAAAAGACCCCTAGAATTCTCAAAAATTTAACATTACAGTTGTAGTAGTGCACGTTAGACGTAGAAAAAATTGAAGGCCGTAAGAGAAAGCTATCTCCCGTTCGTCATCAAACATGCGTTGTTCCCTCTCGGAAACACGAGCCTTCTAGTGAGTTGCTCCGGTTTGTGAGGGGTGTGTGTCCAAACTTTCGTCAAACATGCTAAATTGTTTACCACATAATCTTGGTGGCATGACATTAGATCAACCAAGGTTTCATGTGTTTCTGATTTTTTTATTTTTTTCGAATTAAAATGCCATGACAGTCCATGCTTAATGTGTCATAGCCGTTAGACCAATATGTTTGAAAATTCCTTCCAATTTACTACACATGGAATTAAAACGCACACCAGTACACGAAATATGAGTTTTCAAACCGTTATGGTTAGCTGTTGCATGTACATGTAGTTGAAATTTGAATTACTGTCATTAAATGGCTAGAAAATCACTCAAATGTCTTAAAAGGTCAAATGACCCCTGAAATTTTCCAAATTTTCACATGACAATTGTATTAGTGCATGTTAAACGTAGGAAAAAAATTTGAAGGCCATAAGAGGAAGCTATCTCCCATTCGTCATCAAACATGCATTGTTCCCTCTCAGAACCACGAACCTTCTAGCGAGTGGCTCCAGTTTGTGAGGGGTGTGTGTCCAAACGTTCGTCAAACATGCCAATTTCTTTACCACATCATCTTGGTGGCATGACATTACATCAACCAAGGTTTCATGTGTTTCTGATCATTTTTTTATTTTTTGGAATTAAAATGCCATGTCACTCCATGCATACGTATGCATGTGTCAATGTCGTGAGACCAATATGTTTGAAAATTCCTTCTAATTTACTGCACATGGAATTAACTCGCACACAAGTACACAGATATGAATTTTCAAACCATTTTGGTTAGACGTTGCATGTAGATGTAGTTCAAATTTGAATTACGGTCATTAAATGGTTAGAAAATAACTTAAATGTCTTTAAAAGGTCAAATGACCCCCTGAATTTTCCAAAATTTCACATTACAGTTGTAGTAGTGCACGTTAGACGTAGAAAAAAAATTGAAGGCCGTAAGAGGAAACTATCTCCCGTTCGTCGTCAAACATGCATTGTTCCCTCTCGGAACCACGAACCTTCTAGCGAGTTGCTCCGGTTTGTGAGGGGTGTGTGTCCAAACTTTCGTCAAACATGCCAATTTCTTTACCACATCATCTTGGTGGCAGGACATTAAATCAAGCAAGGTTTTCATGTTTTTTGATCATTTTTTTATTTTTTGAATTAAAATGTCATGGCACTCCATGCATGTGCCCATGCCTTGAGACCAATATGTTCGAAAATTCCTTCTAATTTGATGCACATGGAATTAAGTCGCACACAAGTACACAAAAATATGATTTTTCAAACTGCTATGGTTAGGCGTTGCATGTAGATGTAGTTCAAATTTGAATTACCGTCATTAAATGGTTAGAAAATTACTTCAATATCTTTAAAAGGTCAAATGACCCGTTAAATTTTCCAAATTTCCACATGACAGTTGTACTAGTGCACGTTAAACATAGGAAAAAAATTAAAGGCCGTAAGAGGAAGCTATCTCCCGTTCGTCATCAAACATGCATTGTTCCCTCTCAGAACCACGAACCTTCTAGCGAGTTGCTCCAGTTTGTGAGGGGTGTGTGTCCAAACGTTCGTCAAACATGCCAATTTCTTTACCACATCATCTTGGTGGCATGACATTACATCAACCAAGGGTTCATGTGTTTCTGATCATTTTTTTTTATTTTTTGGAATTAAAATGCCATGTAACTCCATGCATACGTATGCATGTGTCCATGTCGTGAGACCAATATCTTTCAAAATTACTTCTAATTTACTGCACATGGAATTAGCTCGCACACAAGTACACAGATATGATTTTTCAAACCATTTTGGTTAGCCGTTGCATGTAGATGTAGTTCAAATTTGAATTACGGTCATTAAATGGTTAGAAAATAACTTAAATGTCTTTAAAAGGTCGAATGACCCCTTGAATTTTCCAAAATTTCACATTACAGTTGTAGTAGTGCACGTTAGACGTAGAAAAATTTTGAAGGCCGTAAGAGGAAGCTATCTCCCGTTCGTCGTCAAACATGCATTGTTCCCTCTCGGAACCACGAACCTTCTCGCGAGTTGCTCCGGTTTGTGAGGGGTGTGTGTCCAAACTTTCGTCAAACATGCCAATTTCTTTACCACATCATCTTGGTGGCAGGACATTAAATCAAGCAATGTTTTCATGTTTTTTGATCAGTTTTTATTTTTTGAATTAAAATTTCATGGCACTCCATGCATGTGCCCATGCCTTGAGACCAATATGTTTGAAAATTCATTCTAATTTGATGCACATGGAATTAAGTCGCACACAAGTACACAAAAATATGATTTTTCAAACCGCTATGGTTAGGCGTTGCATGTAGATGTAGTTCAAATTTGAATTACGGTCATTAAATGGTTAGAAAATCACTTCAATATCTTTAAAAGGTCAAATGACCCGTTAAAGTTTCCAATTTTTCACATGACAGTTTTACTAGTGCACGTTAAACGTAGGAAAAAAAATTGAAGGCCGTAAGAGGAAGCTATCTCCCGTTCGTCATCAAACATGCATTCTTCCCTCTCGGAACCATGAACCTTCTATGGAGTTGATCCGGTTTGTGAGGGGTGTGTGTCCAAACGTTCGTCAAACATGCCAATTTGTTTACCACATCATCTTGGTGGCATGACATTAAATCAAGCAAGGTTTCATGTTTTTCGGATCATTTTTTAAATTTTTGGAATTAAAATTCCATGGCCCTCCATGCATGTGCCCATGCCTTGAGACCAATAAGTTTGAAAATTCCTTCTAATTTACTGCTCATGGAATTAACTCGCACACAAGTACACAAAAACATGATTTTTCAAACCGTTATCGTTAGGCGTTGCATGTAGATGTAGTTCAAATTTGAATTGCGGTCATTAAATGGTTAGAAAAACACTTAAATGTCTTTAAAAGGTCAAATGACCCCTGAAATTTTCCAAATTTTCACATGACAATTGTATTAGTGCATGTTAAACGTAGGAAAAAATTTTGATGGCCGTAAGAGGAAGCTATCTCCCGTTCGTCATCAAACATGCATTGTTCCCTCTCGGAACGACGAACCTTCGACCGAGTTGCTCCGGTTTGTGCGGGGTGTGTGTCCAAACATTCGTCAAACATGCCAATTTCTTTACCACACCATCTTGGTGGCGTGGCATTACATCAACCAAGGTTTCATGTGTTTCTGATAATTTTTTTATTTTTTGGAATTAAAATGCCATGTCACTCCATGCATACGTATGCATGTGTCCATCTCGTGAGACAAATATGTTTGAAAATTCCTTCTAATTTACTACACTTGGAATTAACTCACACACAAGTACACAGATATGATTTTTCAAACCGTTTTGGTTAGGCGTTGGATGTAGATGTAGTTCAAATTTAAATTACGGTCATTAAATGGTTAGAAAATCACTTAAATGTCTTTAAAAGGTCAAATGACCCCTAGAATTTTCCAAAATTTTACATTACAGTTGTAGTAGTGCACGTTAGACATAGAAAAAAATTTGAAGGCTGTAAGAGGAAGCTATCTCATGTTCATCACCAAACATGCACTGTTCCCTCTCGGAACCACGAACTTTCTAGCGAGTTGCTCCGGTTTGTGAGGGGTGAGTGTCGAAACTTTCGTCAAACATGCCAATTTCTTTACAACATCATCTTGGTGGCATGACATTACATCAACCAAGGTTTCATGTGTTTAAGATTTTTTTCTGAATTAAAATTCCATGTCACTCCATGCATATGTATGCATGCATGTGTCCATGTCGTGAGACAAATATGTTTGAAAATTCTTTCTAGTTTACTGCAAATGGAATTAACACGCACACAAGTACACAAATATGATTTTTCAAACCGTTTTGGTTAGGCGTTGCATGTAGATGTAGTTCAAATTTGAATTACGGTCATTAAATGGCTAGAAAATCACATAAATGTCTTTAAATGGTCAAATGACCCCTAGAATTTTCAAAAAATTCACATTACAATTGTAGTAGTGCACGTTAGACGTAGAAACAAAATTGAAGGCCGTAAGAGGAAGCTATCTCCGTTCGTCATCAAACATGCATTGTTCCCTCTCGGAACCACGAGCCTTCTAGTGAGTTGCTCCGATTTGTGAGGTGTGTGTGTCCAAACTTTCGTCAAACGTGCCAATTTGTTTACCACATCATCTTGGTAGCGTGACATTAGATCAACCAAGGTTTCATGTGTTTCTGATTTTTTTTGGAATTAAAATGCCATATCACTCCATGCTTAATTGTGTCATAGCCGTTAGACCAATATGTTTGAAAATTCCTTCCAATTTAGTGCACATGGAATTAAATCGCACACAAGTACACGAAATATGAGTCTTCAAACCGTTATGGTTAGCGCTTGCATGTACATGTAGTTCAAATTTCAATTACGGTCATTAAATGGCTAGAAAATCACTTAAATGTCTTAATAGGTCAAATGACCCCTGAAATTTCCAGAATTTGACATGATAGTTGTATTAGTACTACAAAATTTCTCGTTCATTTAAAACACCGTCCGTTGGCACTTCTTTCCAAATTCGTCTTTCACAGCTAATAAAAAATATCTACAACATCACACAAAGTTGTTTTCTAGGAACCGTTTGCGATGAAAATATCTGGGTCTATTTAAGTCTCCCTCCTTAAGCTTCGCCAGCTCGTCTGCTCTAGTGCCGGCAACCCCCGAGTCCACGAATCCCGATCCCCATTCCGGCACCCTCTTCTTGCAAAGATGACGCCGTGGAAACGCTTCGCGAAGGCCCGTACGATGGCCGCGTCCCCCCTGAGCGCGGCCGCCTGCGCCAAGAGCGCGGCCGCCTACGCCGAGAGTGCCGCCGCTTCAGCCGAGAGGGCGTCTCCGGCAGCCGACAGGGCAGCTGCAGTAGCCGAGATGGATGTAGCTGCTGCTGTGACGGGAACTACAAACACCGAGAGCGCTCGAGCTGCCGTCCGTGCCGCTGATGTCCCCTGGCCTGGGTCGAGCCCATCCACGCCAAGATCGAGGATGCACACGCCAAAATACTCGAGGCCACCTCGGACTCCAGCATGGAACCCATGTCTGAAAAGGCGGCGGTGGCCATGGAGCACCTGCTTCCTCATGAGGTCGCTGAACGGGAGCTGGAGATGTAGGAGGCGGCGGAGATTGAGGAGCGCCGGGAGGAGGAGTTGCGCGTGGCCAAGGTCGAGGTAGAGAAGAGTCTGTCCGTCGACGAATCGGCGGTGGAGTACCCACGCGAGCTCTGGCGCAGCCACTACTACGAGTACTACAACCTTGAGGGCGGCGCCGAGGACGAGGACGAGGACACGGTCGTGTTCAGCAGGGGGGACGCGGAGTCCACCAACGGCGGCATGTTGCCAGGACAAGTCATTGACGTCGCATCTCACACCGGCGATGCATAGGCCGGCGCGGCGGCGGATTTGTTAAAATTATGCGTACTTAGGCTTTGTTTTTAATGGTGGTCTTTTATTACAGCAATGTTTAGGTCAACTGGCTCTGTGTAATTACTAAAATTGCTCGATTCAGTAAGTGTGGTCTGTCTGCTGTATGCTCTTTTGTGTGCCCAAATTAGCAAGCGATGTTAAATTATGCAATGACGTACCCGGGGAAATTTCCACCAAAATTTGAATTATCAAACTCATCCCATGCGCATAAAGCAGAAGAATCGTTTGCGATGCACACAATCGTTCAAAGTGAGTGGTCCGGCGGCACCGCGCGCAAAGTTTCCCTCCACATTTCCAAAATTTTGGCCTACCACCAAAATATCTACCCCGCCCCCTTCCCCACCCCCTTTTCTCCTCCACCACAAGTCACATTTCCTCTGTTTCTTCCTTCCTTCCTTCCTTGCTAAGCTATAGCCGCTTCCTCGCTCTCGCCATCTCGCATCCTACCGCCGGGTTCGCCATGGTCTTCTTCAAAGACCTCTCCAGCGGTTCCTCCACCGGTGACTACTCCTTCACCACCCGGGTATGCCTCTCTTCTCTCTCTCGGGCTATGACTTGGAATGAAGGATTTTTACCCGGCGGTCGATTTGAGTCATTTCTTCCTCTTGTAGCTCCCTAGGACCATCAGTGGCAACGAATGGAGCGGGGTGGCTGAAGATCTATCTACTCGTTGTCACCATCAATCTCCATGCGTGAAGCTAGTTGCATTTGATTCTGTGGATAGTGGGAGGAAGTTTCTGGCATGTGCAGAGAAGGTTAGACCCTCTTTCGTGGTTACAAATCATTTGTAGATGTGATTCAGACACTGTCACGGTCCCAACCCATTCATACCACACCTTCAACCAAACGCATCCTAAGATAGTGTCACAGTTTGTACCTAGTATCTTAAATTGTTGCCATCTCATCATCGGTGCCATTAGAAAATTATTTGGCACCGCTTCAGCAGTTTGTGCAGCCAACTTTGGTCCACACATCTGAGCAGCCAAGCAGTAAAATACTAAATTTTTATGGCACGAAGGAACTGGGCATCGGAGCAACTACGTGCTCCGGAGTCCGGGTCCCTGATTTTTTTTCCACTGCATCAGCTCGCCAGTGCAGGGCACCGGTGCGAGATGTAGCAATAGTTGTCTTTACCCCAGTTTTGGCGTACATAGTGGACAACCTTAGTGCTATTAGTTCTATGTTACTAAATTTGTGCATCTACACACCTGTTAGTATCAATTTGCTGTCATCCAAACACTGTCGCTATGCTATTGCAGTTATATTTACCTTCCTCATAAAATGTTCAATTTGTTATTTATTGTACATGAGTAAGAACTTGTAGCGTCGTTGTAGTTAATTATAGCTTCTGATGTTCCAGAATTTGGTTGTTGTCTCAGTACCAATTATTTCATTTGCACATTGATCTTTTTGAGAAGATATGTCATAATTAACATGTTTCTTCAGTTTTTCAAAATAAGCATTGGTGATTTTCTATGTTGCTATAAACCCATTTCCCCTACAAATGTTACTGATCTAGTTTTAAATATTATAGGATGAACGAAGGTGTTCTTACATGGAGTGGGTTGATCAAGAGTGGCCACAGTCTTTGAAGATGTGCCTAGCGAAGCTCCGGAGCATGTATGAGGAAGAGAACACACGTAGGCTTAGAGAAAGTCTTGTCAACGCTGGAGCATATTTCAAGATGCGGGATAAAAAGTTGAAGGTGGAGAATGAGCTTAGATTTTTTTTTTAAATCAGACTTTGCTAAGATGGTGTTGGCGAAGCAGGAGGCACTTTCCCTGTTGCCCCGTGCAAAATGGGTTCTTACTGAACTGAAAGCAGAGGTGGATAAGACGAGCGTGGATGATCTCGATTAGGGAAATGAATATATTGTTCTTAAGAAGTTGAACTAGCTATATGTTGTACTATGATGTTTTCATGTAGCTACCGTACTGTGAAGTTATAATATATTTATGTGCCTGATATGAAATTGGCAAACAGCTGTTCAATATGAAATGTGAATCTGCATAATACTGGAATTATTAATTGTAAACTAATAAACCTGCTAAATGTGTCATGGACCTTTGCAAATGGTTCGATCAGTAAAAGCGCTTGCAATGGATAGCCCAATGCCACACAGTTTTCTTCATCAAATCGTGTGTGATATAGTTGATAAAAGCAAATAGTTAACCAGGGCAGACCTTGTGTGATAGTTACACCTTTCACGAGCCTACACATAAAACTGTGTGGGATGTACGTCTGAACGGAAATGTTTTCCCTGCATTGACTGTGGGATGTACATAAGAACGGAAACGTATTCCTTGGATTGACTGTGTGTGATATACATATGAATGGAAAAGTTTTTCTGGGATTCACTGTGTGGGATGTAAATACCTACGGAAATGATTTTCTCGGATTACCGTGTGGGATGTACATACCTACGGAAATTATTGGGTTGTGATGCCTCGCCCGATCGCACACGGCCCCAGCCTGGGTCCCAGGAGGGCCTAACCCGACGATTTCTAGGTCGTGTGGGAAGGACCCCCCTATCGCCCACACACTTGGCGACGGTTCCAAATGCGGTCCCGGAAAGGGGTTAAAAACCGTTTGTTTAGGACCGACGCGTACCAGTGATACCTTGAGGAGGTACGCAAAATGGAGAAATGATTTTGTCGGCGTCCTGGGAACGGGGGTGCCCAGACTTCCCTGCCTGTGGCCCGCGAGTGTGGCTCCGTCAATGGCCCGGTACGGCCCAGCTTCAGCAGCAACCACTCAAGACCCTTGCGAGGGGCCAAGCCTCGCGAGGCGGACGACGCCAAGACCTCCCTGGGGGCAGTCTCACTAGGCTGGCTCCCGAGGAGCGGAGATATCTATGCGAGGGGCACCTCGTGAGGTTCGCGTGACGTGAGCCATGACGACCAATGCCAGGCGAGCGCCGGTGGGCGCAGTGTACCAGTTTCCCCTTTGATGCTAAGGAGGCAAGCGCAGGCGAGGAGTCCCGAGGCATCAGACAAAGGTTTCCGTATCGGTGCAACAAGACCAAGAGCGCCAGGACGGCAGGACGGAGGTCATCGTGGAGCGCACAACAGCGTCACCACCAGAGCCTTTGGCAGGCGAAGACTACTTTTGTCAGGATAGCTTGTACTAGTTGTGTCCCTTCAAACTTGGCCGTTGTGGGATCCCTTCCTGCCTAAACATTTTGGGAAGAGGACCAAGGCCACTATAAATAGGACATATCCACCACCATAGCAAGGCGGTCGGATGGATCATTCAGATCATCCTCACACCCACCAGCTCATCGAGCCCAAGAACACCTCACCTCCTGAGGCTGTTCATCCACTGTACTAGTTCATCCTCAGCCCCACGAGGAAATCCACCACACACTGGAGTAGGGTATTACACCGCGAGGTGGCCCGAACCAGTATAAACCGCCGTGTCCCTTGTTCTTTGTGTTCATCGAGCAAGGCCGTGGAATTGTTGAGTGAGCAAGCTGGGGAGAGAGTGTTCTTCGTGCGCACCCCAGAGTTCGAACCTCTCAAGGGTCTGCGGAACCTGTGATCGGACATTTGGCGTGCCGGGTAGGGGCGCGCCGAAACCTCTCTTCTGTCGACCGACGCACCACCGTTCCACCGCTTCCATGGCAGATGCTCGTCGAACCCGTGCTGAGCGTCGAGCCGCTCTCAACACACGCGTCGCCTAGACGGCGCCTGTTGGCGGGCCTCCCCGTCGCTCTCCATCACCCGCTACCAACGCTGCCACCGGCCCGGTGGGAAACGAGCAGCAAGCCGCATCGCTGCACCCCCTCCGTGCAGAGGGACGGACGCCGCGCCACCCCATCGTTGACTCCGGCCGGCTCATCGCCTCAAGCTCGTCGCGGGCCCGTGAACGCGTAGGCTCCGCTACTCATGGCGCATGAGCTCCTGCGCTACCGCCCCGTCAACGACCTCTACGAGGACTGGCTGGACCGCATCGCCGAGATCATCAGCGCTGCCGAGGGCTCTCCTCCACCGACCCTTTCACTACCTCGCCCGCCTCCCGCTGCGGGCGACGTAGCCCATGGAGCGCATACACCACCTTCCCATCAAGATGTCATCCTCGGGCCAAGGCGCGCGGCCCTGCAGTGCCACCCACCATGCAGGGTGCCCGCGCATGAAGAAGGAAGCTGCCAAGAGATCCAGCAGACGCGAAAAGGTGCTCCCGCGCTCCCTGCACCACCACGCCAGGCCCGCGCGCCGCCCGCGGCGGCGGCGCGTGGGTACCAAGACCAGGCTCCACCTCCACGAGGAGCTCCGATGACCACCGCGGGCTGCCGCGCCTTCACCCCCAAGCTATGCAGCATTGTCTGGTCCGGCAAGTTCAAGCCCGACCTGCCTCCGCGCTACGACGGCACCCCTGACCATGTTGAGTTCCTACAGGTCTACGAGATGTGTGAGCGTTTCGTCGCCAACTTACAGGGTACTCGTGACCGCCCTCCTGCCGCAGGCGACCTGCGACGCATCAAGCAGCAGCCAGGGGAAACCCTGCACAAGTACATCCAGCGCTTCAACAGCGTTCGCCTCAAGATTCCCAAGGTGACGGACGAGGCCATCATCTCAGCATTTTCTGATGGCGTCCTTGATGTCAAGATGAAGGAAGAGCTCGCCATACATGAGGACCTATGCACGGCTCTGGAGATGTTCAACATGGCGACCAAGTGTGCGAGAGCTGAGGAGGCACTCCTCTCCCTCCTCGAGCTTCCAGCTGCAGACCCAGAAGACAAGAAGGCACAGACCAAGGACGTGAAGCGCAAGGGGGTTGTCGTGCTCACGGCAGAACCAAAGATGAAGCGCAGTTGCGATCACCCGGAGTCGTCCAGGGCCAATCGCCCGTTCTGCACCTTCATAATGTACACAACCACAACACCAACGACCGTCAGGAGCTTAGGGCCATCTGCGATGGGCGCTTCGGTCGACGCCCCGAGCGCAATAATCGAGGTTACGGTCGTGGAGGAGGCCGAAGTGGAGGACGCTGGGACAACCCCGACCCCCGTAACTAGCGGCGAGACCAGCCTCGCGAGGACCGCTGGCAGGACCAGCCTCGAGAGGGTGCCTGGAGGGACCAGCTTCATGAGGAATGTCCTCAGGGCAAGGCTAGGCTCCCTCCACTGCCACCACCACCGTGGAGGAACGACGACCATCACCAGGACGAGGGGGCTGGGGGCTTCCGGGAGCCTCACGCCATAGCATGCATCTTGGGTGGCGCTCAGGCCCCAGCATCTCATCGCATCTTCAAGCAGTTCGCCCGGGAGGTGAATGCCGCCCTCCCCAAGCTCGAGGCCACACGTCCGCTCAGGTGGTCCAAGTGCACCATCACCTTCAGCTCGGCTGACTAGCTCAAGTGCGTGGCAACCGCCGGCACCCTCCCGATGCTCTCCTCACCCGTCATCACTAATGTCCTCGTCACCAAGACCCTCATCGATGGCGGCGTGGGGCTTAATGTCCTTTCCGTCAAGACATTCGACCACCTCCAAGTGCCATATGATCAGCTACAGCCCACCAAGCCCTTCTCATGAGTGACCAATGGCTCCACCACCCCGATAGGGCAGATCCGCCTCCCTGTCACCTTCAGCCAACACGACAACTACCGCACCGAGCTCATCGACTTTGACATCGCCCACATTCACCTTCCATACAACGCCATCCTTGGGTATCAGACACTGGCCAAGTTCATGGCGGTGACCCACCCCGGCTACTACATCCTCAAGATGCCAGGAAGTTGCGGCATCATCATAGTCGCCTGCGAGGAAAAGGACGCAGTGTGCTCCCTCGAGCGCGCCTACCAAGCTGTGGCGATTGAAGACCCAGACAACGAAGGCGTTATCTACCCTCCTAAGGCTATCCCCAAGAAGAAGAAGCAGTTGCTCCGCCGAGAGCCTTAGGAGAGCGGTGTCACCAATGGCAGCAACTCAGGACCAGGGCCCACGGATGGGGCGCCTCCCTCTCTCGCATAGGACGGCGCACCTGGCGCCCTCCTCAGGCTTGGCTCGGGGGCTCTCTTCTGGAGGGCCTCTGACTTAGCAAATGTCACGAGGGAGGCGCTCGGGCACCACGTGGAGGCATGCTTCACCGCACTCTTCCCTCATGAGGGCACGAGGCATGGAGTGCCTGGTGCTCAGGAATTCATCACCAAGGCGACCGAGGAGCTTCAAGAGGCGAGAGCCATGCGCGACGATCGCCAGTCACCACCGGGCGCACCTCATTGTCCTGGCGAGGATGACGATCTGCGCGTCTGCATCAACATCTCGGGGCTCAACAGAGCCGCGTCCCACGAGCACTTCTGGCCTTTGTGCGTTGGTCGGTGTGAGGGTCCCCCTCACAGCTACGTTCGCATGCCCTTTGGCCTGCCGAACGCGACTGTCACCTTCCAGCGCCACCTGCGGAGCGTTCTGGCGGCTCATGAGGCCATACATCACGCAGTCCTAGCAGAGATGGCGACGGTTCTTCATGAGCCTCCCGGGCCCCCAAAGCCTCTCGAGGCTCTGGACCGAGGTGGCTCGTGAGGAGCAACTTCTTCAACATGCATCTTCAGCTGCCTCAACACCTCGTCAGCAATGGTGCCAGGTGACATTTTCTGGTTTGTTCAGCTGGGGGCGCCCCTCGGGCTGCATTATCCCCAAGTCTCACGGGCCTCTCCCTGTGACGTGTATCCTTTTGCTTCTTTAGCTTACTCTGCTGGGGGCGCCCCTTGGGCTGCATCATCCCCAGGCCACATGGGTCTGTCCTTGTGGCATGTATCGCTCTTGCATTTACATGAATAAGCTTGCCTCCTCCCATGAGTTACCTTATGATTATCATGTGCTAGTACGACACTTCGAAGCCATGAACGTCGTGCGCCCTTGCGAGCCCACCCGCGATCGCCTCATGATTAAGGGCCGGCATGGCGTCTGTGCTTGGGTCCGTCCGTGCAGCGTCGCTAAATCTAGGTGGCTGAGCTCTGGCTCGTGGGCTAGCCCCCGTGTACGTCACCTCTCATGGCCCTTGGTGCCTGGCTCTCACATGAGCTAATCACGGGCGGATGAGCGAGGCCACACGACTCGGTGCCTCGCCACCACGAGAGTCGCGCGCCGACTGTCTTTCTTCAGGATTTTTCGCATGAGAAGACTGGGCACGGTGTCTGTGCTCCGGTCCATCCCTACAGCGTCGATAAACCCAACGACTGAGCTCTGTCTGGCAGGCCGGCCTCGTTCACGTCACCTCCTGGGGTCGTTGGTGTTTGGCCTTCTCATGTGACCGCCGTAGGAGATTCAGTCGGTGCAGGTTGTCTAACCATCTCGTAGGACCACCACAGCTGACAAGAACCAAGTTCACGAGCAACCCGCTTTGAGGTAGGGCCCCGTGAGTCCCGCGCTAGCTCATTGGTGCCAGACACACCTCGTCTAGCCCTGTCGTGCAAGCCACGTGTCAGGGCGGGGCTGTACATGCCCCAGGGGCTCCACTCAGAGGGAGCCCTCACCCACGCACCAGTGGAAGCACCATGCTCCGTGCTGGCAGTCGACACGGTCGAGGAGCCGCTATGCCCATGCAAGTGCGGAAGTGCTATGCTCCGCGTTGGTGATAAACAACTAGGGGCGGCCCCATGGCCGCATCAACCTCAGGGAGCCACCAGGCTCAGTGTCCAGCCTCAACGCAACACTTTCCCCTCGGGAGAGTCACGTGAGGGGCTGGGCACGGGGGGCTATCCTCAGGTCACGCCTAGCGTACGCCACCCTTCCAGGTCCCCCAGACCTGGTAGTCGCGCGCCCCTCCCGAGCGGGACCTCGGCGACGACAGGTATGAAGGTCAGTTCGTAAGTCAAGGGGGACTCCTGAGAACCGCGACTCAGGAACCTAACTGGTCACGTAGCCCCTCACCCCTTGGCCTCGTCCTGGTGATCTGGATGACCCAACAACGGCTGAGGCATGCGCGGGGCCGGGCCCTGCCGACGCAGAATGCTAAGGCCTACTTTCGCATTCCCTTCCCAGGGGATGTTTGTACGTCAAGGGGAACTCCTGAGCATCACGACTCAGGAGCCTAACTGGTCACGTAGCCCCTCACCCCTTGGCCTCGTCCTCGTGATCCGGACGACCCAACGGCGGCTGAGGCAGGCGCGGGGCCGGGCCCTGCTGACGTAGAACCCTAAAGCAACGGGAAGGAAAATAGCAGAACCTTA
Source organism: Triticum aestivum (assembly GCF_018294505.1). Classification (NCBI taxonomy): domain Eukaryota; kingdom Viridiplantae; phylum Streptophyta; class Magnoliopsida; order Poales; family Poaceae; genus Triticum; species Triticum aestivum. Next base: position 284,547,601 of record NC_057799.1, on the reverse strand, counting down.
ACAAATTTTTACAAGACATACTGTTCTTCAAATGCCAAACACAAGTTCTAACGCCTCCACGAGGCACGGTGCATGATGCAGGACTAAAAGTGGAGGGAAGCGCCGCCAGCAAGCCTTCTCTTCAGCCTTGGGCGCTGCCATCACCCGCAAGGAGTGCCCCTTCGTCGACAATGTTGCCATCGCCTGCGCCGTCCACCGGGGCCGCAAGGTCGGCAGCATCATCGGTCGGGGGCACGGGGTCGATGGTGAGGAATTTCTCCAGCAGGGCCTCCACCTGGTCCTTCACGGCTTCGGCAGTAGCCTCGTAGTGCTCCTCGTCCACGGGCTCAAGCAGGGCATCAAGCTCGACGCCGGGGTCACAAAGATGAAGATGACTGAAGACGCGCGTCAGAGCTGAAGCGGAGAGCGCGCGGGCTTCCCCCTCCACCATGGGACCGATCCCATTAACGACGCCCTTGAGCGCCTTGACGAGATGAGGGAGTAGCTCGGCGGGGCCTTCCTCGTCGGTCAGCAACGGCTTCTTCAAGCCCTTCCCGTAGAGCTCCCGCGGTGCCTCGTGGGACTTCAGCTCAGAGGATTTGAAGGCCGAACGATCGTCAACAAGAACCTTCGCCTTGGCATCCAGCTGGGCCTTCTCCGCCTCCACCTTCTTCTCCAGTTCCTCCAGGCGGCCGCGCTCCGTGGCCTGCTCCCGCGCCGAATGCTCCAGCTCGGTGTCACGACCAGCGACCGCATCTTCTCAAGCCTTCATCTTCCCCTCCCACGCCCTGAGCTGACGAGCCTTGACGGCGCGCTCATTGCACATGGTCTCCAGCTCGGCCTCCACCAACCGGCAGCGCTCCTTGGCAGCCTCAGCATGCTTCAGCACCATGTCACGGGCAGCCGCGGGCAGGCCAGCGGCCCGCTCACCTTCCTTGGAGGCTGCTATGGCCTGGCTCAAGGCCGCCCTAACAGACGCGTCGGACTGCAGCCACCCCGAGATCAACTCAAGGTGCCCTGACACCAGGCGACGGTCGGCGCCCCGAAGGTCGTCCCGAAGCTGGGTCAGTGCGTCAATAGCCTCCTCCAGAGAGCCAGGCGAGGCAGAAGGACCACGGCCAAGTGGCGCGTTGGGGAGAGGAGGAGGCAGCATCGGTGTCAAGGCCTGCAGGTTGGCAGCAATGGAAGAGGCTGGGGGCTCCTGAGTCTTCAGAGCCTCAGCAAGCGAGCTGGGGGCAGGTGCCTCCGGAGCCGGCTTGGCCATGGAGATCGCCTTCTCCTGAGGTCGGCCCCCTGAATCTCGCGAGGACAACCCGGCCGCTGAGCCGCGGGAATCGCCACCGTTTTTCCGCACCAGAGGTGGCACGGCCGCGGCAGGCTGTTGGCCCCCTGGGGTCACGGCCGTCTCCTTCTTCTTCTTCACCACTAGCGTTGGCCTAACAGTACAGGGGAGAAGCATCAAGGAACAGCGACAAGGACAGGAACAAAAGATCAAGACGGAGCACTTACTGGTCCACGGCAGCATACTCCCTCGCCGTCTTCTGAAGCACCAAGCCCAAAGGCTTCGTTAGCTGGGGCACCGGCGCGCGAACCCCAGGTGCAGATGAGGGTACGACGGTCAGATCCGCGGCAGCAGCGGCAGGCGGCGAGGCGGAGGCACCACCTCAGGATATCAGCGCTAATCTGTTCTTCTTCAAGAGCCCGACCGGAGGCTTCTTCGGGGGGGTGCCCCAGGACCTCGTGGTGACCCCAGCGGGGCTCGGCGGCTCCCTCACCGGGTGCTCGCCGGCCTCGTCATCATCAGGGAGGGTGCGGAGGAGATCTGCCACGCGTGGAGGAGAGGTCTCCCCCGCCCCCTCCCGGGTCGCCTCCGAGTCTGACCCCTCCTCCTTGTTGGATTCGCCAGAGGACACCACCACCGGGGCCTCGCTGGGCGCTAGCGGAACGAGCCCGGGCTCGCTGAAGATGGGCATGGCGGCGGCGACCTCTGCTCCAGCTGGGTGGCGGTACAGCGGAAGATGGGTATCCGGCGGGTACCCCTGGTCCTCCCCAACTAGGAGATGGAGGGCCTTGACCAGCTCCTCATCTGACAAGGCGTCCGGGCTCAGACGGAGGTCGCTTCCCTCTTCCATGAGCCTCCACAAGGGGAGCGAGCACGCCTGGAGTGGAGCCATGTGCTGCGATAGGAACTCCTTGACGATCATGGCCCCCGTCAGTTTCTCCGCCTTCGGGTTGTCAGGCTTCAAGTCGGCAGCCATCTTCTCCAGCACCTGCTTTGCCCGGGGGTCGGTGAGCTTCGCGCTGAGCCATCCTTCATGAGGCGAAGGCATCCCCGTCGGCCACCAGCCGAGGGTAGGAGCTCTTGGCATCCATGAGGACCCACTTGTTCCTAAAGCCCTCGACCTTCTTCCCGGCTGTTGAGATTGCATTAGTCCCGTTGGCCGCAGCGAAATTGGCGCACCCCGAGCACTGGCCCTCCATGTTCCGGAGGTAGAAGAAGTGGCGAAGCAGCACCACGGACGGCATCACCCCCACAAATGCCTTGAAATAAAAGGCAAAGATCGATAGGAAGAGGACGGAGTTGGGGTGAAGATGGAGGGCGTGGAGATTATAGTGGCTGAGGACGGCATAGAAGATGTCGGAGAAAGGGGGGACTAGCCCCGCAAAGACGTTGTGCATAAAGAAAGGATAGAAGGTACTGCCCGAGGCCTCCCGCTCGGCAGAGCCGACCTGGAGCACGGTCTCCTTCCCCTCGTTGCTACCGCCCGCCGTCATTAGGAGCATGGCAGCAAGATTCTTCTCCGAGACCGCGGGTGCGCTCAGGGCAGGCTCGTACCAGGAAGGCGAGTGCGCGGCCTTCGCCTTGTCGGGCATCATTGGCTGCAGGATCGGAGAGGAGTTCAGGAAGATCTGGAGCCTCTTGGGGCGAGAACAGGAAACGGGATCTGGAGGAAGTCGAGGGAAGGCAATGAAGGCCCTGTAGCATGAGCCAACCTTTTGTCAGGCGAGTGCGGTTGCCGAGGCAGCGTGGGGAAGCGGAGGTGCCCACGTCCTGTCAATCTCCATGTGTAGACCAAGGCCCCAGGCGGTTGGGTCCCGCGGCGCTCCGCACTTGCCCTTTGGCTTCGCCTCGAAGCCAAGTCTGAGCGCGCCTTGGGCCCAGGGGCTACTGTCCGCGTCCTGGGAACGGGGGTGCCCAGATTTGCCTACCTGCGGCCCGCGAGCGTGGCTCCATCGACGGCCCGGTACGGCCCAGCTTCAGCAGCAACCACTCAAGATCCTCGTGAGGGGACAAGCCTCGCGAGGCGGATGACGCCAAGACCTCCCTGGGGGCAATCTCACTAGGCTGTCTCCCGAGGAGCGGAGATATCTATGCGAGGGGCACCTCGCGAGGTTTGCGTGACGTGAGCCATGACAACAAGGCCAGGCGGGCGCCAGCGGGCGCAGTGTACCGGTTTCCCCTTTGGTGCTAAGGAGGCAAGCGCAGGCGAGGAGTCCCGAGGCATCAGGCAAAGGTTTCCGTATCGGTGCAACAAGACCAAGAGCGCCAGGACGGCAGGACGGAGGTCATCCCGGAGCCCACAGCAGCGTCACCACCAGAGCCTTTGGCAGGTGAAGACTACTTTTGTCAGGATAGCTTGTACTAGTTGTCCCCCATCAAACTTGGCCATTGTGAGATCCCTTCCCACCTAAACATTTGGGGAAGAGGACCAAGGCCACTATAGGACCTAGCCACCACCGTAGCAAGGGGATCGGACGGATCATTCAGATCATCCTCACACCCACCAGCTCATCGAGCCCAAGAACACCTCACCTCCTGAGGCTGTTTATCCACTGTACTAGTTCATCCTCAGCCCCACGAGGCAATCTACCACATACTGGAGTAGGGTATTACACCGCGAGGTGGCCCGAACCAGTATAAACCCCCGTGTCTTTGTGTTCATCGAGCTAGGCCGTGGAATCGTTGAGCGAGCCAGCTGGGGAGAGAGTGTTCTTTGTGCGCACCCCCGAGTTCGAACCTCTCAAGGGTACGCGGAACCCGTGATCCGACAGATTCTTGGGGTTGGAATTGCAGCACGTGCTGCATGCCACGGACAAGGAGGCGGACGATGTCGCCAAGAGGGCGTCCCGGCGACTGCCTCAGGAGCCTGGCGTCTTCGAGGAACGGCCCTTCAAGCCATGAGCAGCTCCCCCCGCCACAAAATCAGCACCACCTCCGGAGGACCTCCCACATGCTCCCTCGACGGGCGCCCCAGCTTGCAGCCTGACCTCGGGAGCACGCCTCCTCCTCGCGCTTCAGCCTCAGGAGGGGTGCTGGACCGAGGAGTTCAAGGCGTACCTCCTCCGGGGCACCCTGCCAGAGAAGGAGGAAGAAGCGGAACGTGTGGCCCGCCAGGCCACTACATACTGCATCCGGGACGGTGAGCTCTATCGACGGCGTCCGAACGATGTTTCTTTACGATGCATCTCTAGGGAGCAGGGATACGAGCTGCTGGCCGATGTTCATGGCGGGGACTGCGGGCATCACTCTTCATCACGCACCCTCAAGGGCAAGGCGTTCCGCAACGGATTCTGCTAGCCTACAGTGCTCAACGATGCCACAGAGTTGGTGAGGTCCTATGGGGCATGTCAATTCCACGCCAAGCAGATCCACCAGCTCGCTTAGGGTCTCTAGACCATCCCGCTCTGATGGCCGTTCGCGGTATGGGGGCTGGACATCCTGGGCCCGTTCTCTCGAGCGCCCGGGGGCTACCGCTACCTCTACGTCGCCATCGACAAATTCACCAAGTGGGCGGAGCTGGAGGCCATCCACACCATCCCGGCCGGCTCGGCCGTCAAGTTCATCAAGGGCCTCGTGAGCCACTTCGGGGTTCCTAACCGCATCATCACCAACAATGGCTCGTAGTTCACCAGCAACCTTTTCAAAACCTATTGTGCTAACCTTGGGACGCAGATATGCTACGCCTCGGTGGCACACCCCCGAAGCAATCGCCAGGCAGAGCGCGCCAACACAGAGGTTCTGAGAGGACTCAAGGCAAGGACCTTCAAGAAGAAGCTCAAGGCCTGCGGCAGGGCTAGCTCGATGAGCTCCAGTCCGTGTTGTGGTCCATCCGCACCACCGCGACCAAGCCGATGGGCGAGACTCCATTCTTCCTCGTCTACGGAGCCGAATCGGTTCTCCCTCACGAGGTCAGGCATCACTGTGCGCAGGTCTTGGCATTTGAAGAGGCATGCCAGGATGCCTCACGGGGGATGGATCTCGTGCTGGGGGTGGAACACCGCCGCCAAGCCTCGCTTTGAGCAGCGAGGTACCAGCAGGCATTGCGGCGGTACCACTGCTGTAGCATCCGCTCCAGGACGCTCGAGGTGGGTCATCACATCCTGAGATGGGTGCTCTCCAGGGAGGGGCTGCATAAGCTCTCACCCATGCGGGAGGGCCCGTTCAGGATCACCCGTGTCTCCAGGCCTGGCTTTGCGCGACTGGAGACGCAGGACGGGATCCCCATCCAAAACGTCTGGAACATCCAGCACCTCCGGAAGTTCTACCCATGAAGCAAGGCCCTGCGCCTGTGAAGGTCTCCGCTCATGACACTCTCTCGTAATAAGGAGTTGGGGCTGTACACGCCCCGGAGTCTCCTGAGCGCCGCCCTTGGGCCTCACGGGGGCTCCCACCCACGTCCTAGTGGCAGCACTTAGCTCCGGGCTAGAGAGAAGACTAGTGTAGGTGCCGGATGCGGCCGCTCTTTTGCTTGCCTTCTGTATCTAGTTTGCAACTTCTTGAATGAAATTTGGAGTTTTTGCATCTTTCGTTCGCCAGAGTTGGAAGTTTCTCTCTTCTTCACTCGACTTCCCAAACCTGTCCCAGGAAGAACGGCAGTTGCTCGTTGCTCCTACTTGCGCATCCCGCGCGCGGGGGCTAGGTAGGTGTGAGCGCCTGGGCTTGCCCGCGACCACACCTCACCGAAGCCTTGTCGCCCCAGAGCTTCGGTGTCCTTAATCCTCGTGAGACGTGAGACGTCTCCAACGTATCTATAATTTTTGATTGTTCCATGCCATATTATATTCTGTTTTGGATGTTTAATGGGCTTTGTTATACACTTTTATATTATTTTTGGGACTAACCTATTAACCGGAGGCCCGGCCCAAATTGATGTTTTTTGCCTATTTCAGAGTTTCGCAGAAAAAGAATATCAAACGAAGTCCAAACGGAATGAAACCTTCGGGAACGTGATTTTTGGAACGAACGTGATGCAGAGGACTTGGACCCTACGTCAAGAAAGCAACCAGGAGGGCACGAGGTAGGGGGGCGCGCCTACCCACTGGGCGCGCCCTCCACCCTCGTGGGGCCCACGTTGCTCCACCGACGTACTTCTTCCTCCTATATATACCTACGTACCCCCAAACCAACAGAAGCATCCATGAAAACCTAATTCCACCGCCGCAACCTTCTGTACCCATGAGATCCCATCTTCGGGCCTTTTTCGGCGTCCTGCCGGAGGGGGCATTGATCACGGAGGGCTTCTACATCAACACCATAGCCTCTCCGATGATGTGTGAGTAGTTTGCCTCAAACCTTCGGGTCCATAGTTATTAGCTAGATGGCTTCTTCTCTCTCTTTGGATCTCAATACAAAGTTCTCCACGATTCTCGTGGAGATCTATTCGATGTAATCTTCTTTTGCGGTGTGTTTGTTGAGACCGATGAATTGTGGGTTTATGATCAAGTTTATCTATGAACAATATTTGAATCTTCTCTGAATTCTTTTATGTATGATTGGTTATCTTTGCAAGTCTCTTCGAATTATCAGTTTGGCTTGGCCTACTAGCTTGATCTTTCTTACAATGGGAGAAGTGCTTAGCTTTGGGTTCAATCTTGTGATGTCCTTTCCCAGTGACAGCAGGGGCAGCAAGGCACATATTGTATTGTTGCCATCGAGGATAACAAGGTGGGGTTTATATCATATTGCATGAATTTATCCATCTACATCATGTCATCTTACTTAAAGCGTTACTCTGTTCTTATGAACTTAATACTCTAGATGCATGCTGGATAGCAGTCGATGTGTGGAGTAATAGTAGTAGATGCAGGCAAGAGTCGGTCTACTTGTCACGGACGTGATACCTATATACATGATCATACCTAGATATTCTCATAACTATGCTCAATTCAATCAATTGCTCAACAGTTATTTGTTCACCCACCGTAATACTTATGCTCTCGAGAGAAGCCACTAGTGAAACCTATGGCCCCCGGGTCTATTTTCCATCATATTAATCTTTCATCACTAAGCTATTTATATCGCCGTTTATTTTACTTTGCATCTTTATTTACTATTTATCATAAAAACACCAAAAATATTATCTTAGCATATCTATCAGGTCTCACTTTCGTAAGTGACCGTGAAGGGATTGACAACCCCTTTATTGCGTTGGTTGCGAGGTTTTTATTTGTTTCTGTAGGTGCGAGGGACTTGTGCGTGGCCTCCTACTGGATTGATACCTTGGTTCTCAAAAACTGAGGGAAATACTTACGCTACTTCGCTGCATCACCCTTTCCACTTCAAGGGAAAACCAACGCAATGCTCAAGAGGTAGCAAGAAGGATTTCTGGCGCCGTTGCCGGGGAGTCTACGCAAAAGTCAACATACCAAGTACCCATCACAAACTCTTATCTCCCACATTACATTATTTGCCATATTGCATGAGTTTATCCCTCTACATCATGTCATCTTACTTAAAGAGTTACTCTGTTCTTATGAACTTAATACTCTAGATGCATGCTGGATAACAGTCGATGTGTGGAGTAATAGTAGTAGATGCAGGCAAGAGTCGGTCTACTTGTCACGGACGTGATGCCTATATACATGATCATACCTAGATATTCTCATAACTATGCTCAATTCTATCAATTGCTCAACAGTAATTTGTTCACCCACCGTAATACTTATGCTCTCGAGAGAAGCCACTAGTGAAACCTATGGCCCCCGGGTCAATTTTCCATCATATTAATCTTTCATCACTAAGCTATTTCTATCGCCGTATATTTACTTTGCATCTTTATTTACTATTTATCATAAATACACCAAAAATATTATCTTATCATATCTATCAGATCTCACTTTCGTAAGTGGTCGTGAAGGGATTGGCAACCCCTTTATTGCGTTGGTTGCGAGGTTTTTATTTGTTTCTGTAGGTGCGAGGGACTTGTGCGTGGCCTCCTACTGGATTGATACCTTGGTTCTCAAAAACTGAGGGAAATACTTACGCTACTTCGCTGCATCACCCTTTCCTCTTCAAGGGAAAACCAACGCAATGCTCAAGAGGTAGCAAGAAGGATTTCTGGCGTCGTTGCCGGGGAGTCTACGCAAAAGTCAACATACCAAGTACCCATCACAAACTCTTATCTCCCACATTACATTATTTGCCATTTGCCTCTCGTTTTCCTCTCCCCCACTTCACCCTTGCGGCTTTATTCGCCCCCTCTTTTCCGTTTGCCTTTTTCTCGCTTGCTTCCTGTTTGCTCGTGTGTTGGATTGCTTGCTTGTCATGATGGCTCAAGATAATACTAAATTGTGTGGCTTTACCAATACCAACAACAATGATTTTCTTAGCACTCCGATTGCTCCTCTTACCGATACTGAATCTTGTGAAATCAATGCTGCTTTATTGAATCTTGTCATGAAAGATCAATTCGCCGACCTTCCTAGTGAAGATGTCGCTACTCATCTAAATAGCTTCGTTGATTTGTGTGATATGCAAAAGAAGAAAGATGTGGACAATGATATTGTTAAACTGAAGCTATTTCCTTTTTCGCATGGAGATCATGCTAAAGCGTGGTTTCCATCTTTGCCTAAAAATAGTATTGATTCTTGGAATAAGTGCAAAGATGCTTTTATCTCTAAGTATTTTCCTCCCACTAAGATCATCTCTCTTAGAAACGACATTATGAATTTTAATAAACTTGATCATGAACGTGTTGCACAAGCTTGGGAGAGGATGAAATTAATGATACGTAATTGCCCTACACATGGTTTGAATTTGTGGATGATTATACAAAAAAATTATGCCGGATTGAATTTTGCTGCTAGAAATCTTTTAGATTCGGCCGCGGGAGGCACTTTTATGGAAATCACTTTATGAGAAGCTACTAAACTCCTAGATAATATTATGGTTAATTATTCTCAATGGCACACTGAAAGATCTACTAATAAAAAAGTGCATGCGATAGAAGAAATTAATGTTTTGAGTGGAAAGATGGATGAACTTATGAGATTATTTGCTACTAAGAGTGTTTCTTCTGATCCTAATGATATGCCTTTGTCCACTTTGATTGAGAATAATAATGAATCTATGGATGTGAATTTTGTTGGTAGGAATAATTTTGGTAATAACGCGTATACAGGAAACTTTAATCCTAGGCCATATCCTAGTAATTCCTCTAATAATTATGGTAATTCCTACAACAACTCTTATGGAAATTTTAATAAGATGACCTCTGAATTTGAGACTAGTGTTAAAGAATTTATGAATTCACAAAAGAATTTCAATGCTTTGCTTGAAGAAAAGCTGCCTAAGATTGATGAATTGGCTAGGAACATTGATAGAATTTCTCTTGATGTTGATGCTTTGAAACTTAGATCTATTCCTCCTAAGCATGATATCAATGATTCTCTCAAAACTATTAGAATTTCCATTGATGAGTGCAAAGAAAGAACCGCTAGGATGTGTGCTAAGAAAGATGGCTTTGTGAAAGCGTGTTCTTCTAGTTTCTATGAAAATAAAGATGAAGATCTAAAAGTTATTGATGTGTCCCCTATTAAATCTTTGTTTTGCAATATGAATCTTGATAATGATGGGACTGAATATGATCCACCTTTACCTAGAAGGCGATCCAAAAATTCGGAGTTTTTAGATCTTGATGCAAAAATTGGTAAAAGTAGGATTGAAGAGATCAAAACTCTAGATATTAATGAACCCACTATTTTGGATTTCAAGGAATTTAATTATGATAATTGCTTTTTGATATATTTTATTTCCTTGTTGCAATCCGTGCTAAATTCTCTTCATGCTTATAGCCAAAATAAAGCTTTTACCAAACATATCGTTGATGCTTTGATGCAATCTTATGAAGAAAAACTTGAGTTGGAAGTTTCTATCCCTATAAAACTTTATGATGAGTGGGAACCTACTATTAAAATTAAAATTAAATATCATGAATGCTATGCTTTGTGTGATTTGGGTGCTAGTGTTTCCATGATTCCAAAAACTTTATGTGATTTGCTAGGTTTCTGTGATTTTGATGATTGTTCTTTAAACTTGCACCTCGCGGATTCCACAATTAAGAAACCTATGGGAAGAATTAATGATGTTCTTATTCTTGCAAATAGGAACTATGTGCCCGTAGATTTTATCGTTCTTGACATAGATTGCAGTCCTTCATGTCCTATTATTCTTGGTAGACCTTTCCTTAGAACGATTGGTGCAATTATTGATATGAAGGAAGGGAATATTAGATTCCAATTTCCGTTAAGGAAAGGCATGTCACACTTTCCTAGAAAGAAAATAAAATTACCTTATGAATCTATTATGAGAACCACTTATGGATTGCCTACCAAACATGGCAATACCTAGATCTATCCTTGCTTTTATGCCTAGCTAGGGGCGTTAAACGATAGCGCTTGTTGGGAGGCAACCCAATTTTTTTTTTGCTTTTTTCTTCTGTTTAGGAATAAATATTTGATCTAGCCTCTGGTTAGATTTGTTTTTATGTTTCAATTAGTGTTTGTGCCAAGTTTAACCTATAGGAACTTCTTGGATGTTAGTTATTTGATCTTGCTGAAAATTCCAGAAACTTTCTGTTCACGAAAACAATTGTTAAAAATCACCAGAACGTGATAAAATATTGATTCCAATTGCAACAGATCAATAAACCAATTGTCTAGGTCTTCCTATTTTGGCTGAATTTTTTGAGTTCCAGAAGTTTGCGTTAGTTACAGATTACTACAGACTGTTCTGTTTTTGGCAGATTCTGTTTTTCGTGTGTTGTTTGCTTATTTTGGTGATTCTATGGCTAGTAAAATAGTTTATAAACCATAGAGAAGTTGGAATAAAGTAGGTTTAACACCAATATAAATAAAGAATGAGTTCATTACAGTACCTTGAAGTGGTGTTTTGTTTACTTTCGCTAACGGAGCTCACGAGATTTTCTGTTAAGTTTTGTGTTGTGAAGTTTTCAAGTTTTGGGTAAAAGATTTGATGGATTATGGAACAAGGAGTGGCAAGAGCCTAAGCTTGGGGATGCCCATGGCACCCCAAGATAATCTAAGGACACCTAAAATCCAAAGCTTGGGGATGCCCCGGAAGGCATCCCGTCTTTCGTCTACTTCCATCGGTAACTTTACTTGGAGCTATATTTTTATTCACCACATGATATGTGTTTTGCTTGGAGCATCTTGTATGATTTGAGTCTTTGCTTTTTAGTTTAACACAATCATCCTTTATGTACACACCTTTTGAGAGAGACACACATGATTCGGAAATCGTTAGAATACTCTATGTGCTTCACATATATCTTTTGAGCTATATAGTTTTTGCTCTAGTGCTTCACTTATATCTTTTAGAGCACGGTGGTGGATTTGTTTTATAGAAACTATTGTTCTCTCATGCTTCACTTATATTATTTTGAGAGTCCTACAAAACAGCATGGTAATTTGCTTTGATTATGATATGCATTCATGATTAGTAAAAAAATTCTTATGAGTGTGTTGAATACTATGAGAAGTTTGATGCTTGATAATTGTTTTGAGATATGAAGATGGTAATATTAGAGTCATGCTAGTTGAGTAGTTTTGAATTTGAGAAATACTTGTGTTAAAGTTTGTGATTCCCGTAGCATGCACGTATGGTAAACCGTTATATGATGAAGTCGGGGCATGATTTATTTATTGATTGTCTTCCTTATGAGTGGCGGTCGGGGACGAGCGATGGCCTTTTCCTACCAATATATCCCCCTAGGAGCATGCGCGTAATACTTTGCTTTGATAACTTGTAGATTTTCGCAATAAGTATATGAGTTCTTTATGACTAATGTTGAGTCCATGGATTATACACACTCTCTTCCTTCCACCATTGCTAGCCTCTCTAATACCGCGCACCCTTCGCCGGTATCATACACCCACCATAAACCTTCCTCAAAACAGCCACCATACCTACCTATCATGGCATTCCCATAGCCATTCTGAGATATATTGCCATGCAACTTACCACTGTTCCATTTACTATAACACGCTCCATCATTGTCATATTGCTTCGCATGATCATGTAGTTGACATCGTATTTGTGGCAAAGCCATCGTTCATAATTCTTTCATACATGTCACTCTTGATTCATTGCATATCCCGGTACACCACCGGAGGCATTCACATAGAGTCATATTTTGTTCTAAGTATTGAGTTGTAATTGTTGAGTTGTAAGTAAATAAAAGTGTGATGATCATCATTTTTAGAGCATTGTCCCAAGTGAGGAAAGGATGATGGAGACTATGATTCCCCCACAAGTCGGGATGAGACTCCGGACGAAAAAAAAGAGGCCATAAAAAAGGAAGAAAAGGCCCAAACAAAAAAAATGAGAGAAAAAGAGAGAAGGGACAATGTTACTATCCTTTTACCACACTTGTGCTTCAAAGTAGCACCATGATCTTCATGATAGAGTCTCCTATGACATCACTTTCTTATACTAGTGGGATTTTTTTCATTATAGAACTTGGCTTGTATATTCCAATGATGGGCTTCCTCAAAATGCCTTAGGTCTTCGTGAGCAAGCAAGTTGGATGCACACCCACTTAGTTTCTTTTGTTGAGCTTTCATATACTTATAGCTCTAGTGCATCCGTTGCATGGCAATCCCTACTCACTCACATTGATATCTATTAATGGGCATCTCCATTGCCCGTTGATACGCCTAGTTGATGTGAGACTATCTTCTCCCTTTTTGTCTTCTCCACAACCACCATTCTATTCCACATATAGTGCTATGTCCATGGCTCACGCTCATGTATTGCGTGAAGATTGAAAAAGTTGAGAACACCAAAAGTATGAAACAATTGCTTGGCTTGTCATCGGGGTTGTGCATGATTTAAATACTTTTTGTGGTGAAGATAGAGCATAGCCAGACTATATGATTTTGTAGGGATAACTCTCTTTGGCCATGTTATTTTGAGAAGACATAATTGCTTAGTTAGTATGCTTGAAGTATTATTATTTTTATGTCAATATTTAACTTTTGTCTTGAATCTTTCGGATCTGAACATTCATACCATAATTAAGAGAATTACATTGAAATTATGCCAAGTAGCTTTCCACATCAAAAATTCTATTTTTATCATTTACCTACTCGAGGACGAGCAGGAATTAAGCTTGGGGATGCTTGATACGTCTCCAACGTATCTATAATTTTTTATTGTTCCATGCTATATTATATTCTCTTTTGGATGTTTAATGGGCTTTGTTATACACTTTTATATTATTTTTGGGACTAACCTATTAACCGGAGGCCCAGCCCAAATTACTGTTTTTTTGCCTATTTCAGAGTTTCGCAGAAAAAGAATATCAAATGGAGTCCAAAAGGAATGAAACCTTCGGGAACGTGATTTTCGGAACGAACGCGATCGAGAGGACTTGGACCCTACGTCAAGAAAGCAACCAGGAGGGCACGAGGTAGGGGGCGCGCCCTCCACCCTCGTGGGGCCCATGTTGCTCCACCGACGTACTTCTTACTCCTATATATACCTATGTACCCCAAACCAACAGAAGCATCCACGAAAACCTAATTCCACCACCGCAACCTTCTGTACCCGTGAGATCCCATCTTGGGGCCTTTTCCGGTGTCCTGCCGGAGGGGGCATTGATCACGGAGGGCTTCTACATCAACACCATAGCCTCTCTGATGATGTGTGAGCAGTTTACCTCAGACCTTCGGGTCCATAGTTATTAGCTAGATGGCTTGTTCTCTCTCTTTGGATCTCAATACAAAGTTCTCCACGATTCTCGTGGAGATCTATTCGATGTAATCTTCTTTTGCGGTGTGTTTGTTGAGACCGATGAATTGTGGGTTTATCATCAAGTTTACCTATGAACAATATTTGAATCTTCTCTGAATTCTTTTATGTATGATTGGTTATCTTTGCAAGTCTCTTCGAATTATTAGTTTGGTTTGGCCTACTAGATTGATCTTTCTTGCAATGGGAGAAGTGCTTAGCTTTGGGTTCAATCTTGCGGTGTCCTTTCCCAGGGAAAGTAGGGGCAACAAGGCCCGTATTGTATTGTTGCCATCGAGGATAACAAGATGGGGTTTATATCATATTGCATGAGTTTATCCCTCTACATCATGTCATCTTACTTAAAGCGTTACTCTGTTCTTATGAACTTAGTACTCTAGATGCATGCTGGATAGCGGTTGATGTGTGGTGTAATAGTAGTAGATGCAGGAAGGAGTCGGTCTACTTGTCACGGACGTGATGCCTATATACATGATCATACCAAGATATTCTCATAACTATGCTCAATTCTACCAATTGCTCAACAATAATTTGTTCACCCACCGTAATACTTATGCTCTCGAGAGAAGCCACTAGTGAAACCTATGGCCCCCGGGTCTATTTTCCATCATATTAATCTTTCATCATTAAGCTATTTCTATCGCCGTTTATTTTACTTTGCATCTTTATTTACTCTTTATCATAAAAACACCAAAAATATTATCTTATCATATCTATCAGATCTCACTTTCGTAAGTGACCGTGAAGGGATTGACAACCCCTTTATTGCATTGGTTGCGAGGTTTTTATTTGTTTGTGTAGGTGCGAGGGACTTGTGCGTGGCCTCCTATTGGATTGATACCTTGGTTCTCAAAAACTGAGGGAAATACTTACGCTACTTTGCTGCATCACCCTTTCCTCTTCAAGGGAAAACCAACGCAGTGCTCAAGAGGAAGCAAGACGCTCTCAAACGAGCTCATGGGCATCCGCACCCTCTTATGTCCATGCCACCGGGCATCGCAACGCGGTGATCCAGCCACATCCAACCCACGCTCGGGGGCTTGCGCGAGGCAGGACGGGCGTCTCCTCAAGCCTTTTAATAACTCTACAGTTGTACAATGTCTCCTGAGGCTAGACGGCTCCTGAGGTTCGACGGCTCCTGAGCCGTCAGGAAGGAAGCCTTGCAGGATACTCCCGGAAAGGCGCGCCCTCGTGAGACGGAAGACTACCGCAAGCACATCGAGCTAAGTTACTCTAACCACAGCTAGTAGAAACACGGGTGTTACGGCACAATATCAATATAATAAACATAGCATAGTAGCGCTAGCACCATGGTTCATTACACACCCCAGCAGGGCCCTCTAATTTTTTCAAATGTAGGAGAAAGGAAAGGTTACACAAAAGCGGCCCGCACGGTCGCAGCAGCTCCCGAGGCCAGGCTCCAACGGTGCCCAAGCGATGGGACGGCTCGTCGCCTTTCCTGATTCGAGCCCGGCGGCATGGTGGTTTGTCATAGCCACCGCTGCTGGTGCTCTCGCCGGAGGAGGAGCCGCCGCTGGATGTGGCGTGGCCATCACCAAGGGCAAGCTCACCCTCGTCATCGTCGCAGCCGTCACCAGGGGCAGGCTCATCGTCATCACTGCCGTCTTCCGGGCAGCACCCTGTGCGGCGGTCATCTTCCCTGAACACCCTCACATAGAGGTTCGCAACGCCGTCGTACCGAAAATGGAGGGTGCACCTCCCATTCAGGCCCCGCGCATGGGCAAATGCCTGCCAACCGCGGGTCAAGGACACGCTGCCCGCGGCGGTCACTTCGACCCCAGCCCATGAGGCCCTGCAGCAGCCGTCAGCCTGCAGCCAGAGGCCATCAAGCCCCGCGGCTAGCAGCTCACCCGCGGAGAAGTGCGGGAGCGGGAGCCAGGTGCCAGCGGGCCTCTCCGACCACAAGACGAACTTCGGGAACGCATCTGCCGAGTGGAAGCGTGGCCGAGGAGGCAGGGCGATCACGACGCGCCTCCCCTCATCGCTGGGGCTGCCCCGTCGTCGGTGGCTTCCACCGCGAGAGGAAGCACCGCCGCGGCTACCCAAGGCGACGCCAGCCCTCGAAGAGGTGTGCCAGCGCTCCCAAGGAGCCACCACCAGGGTCGCAGCGTACCTGCGGGGGCGACCGCGGCCTCTCTTGGGCCGCGGTGAACCCGGCCCCTCCTTGGGAGCCTTCCCCTTTTTGGCGGCGGAGAGCCTCCTCGTCAACGCCCTGGACGCTACGACAATACGGGAGACAATGAAGAAGAGGGAGCGAGCAGCGAGAAGATGGAGATGAGCAAGGGGGGCTCTGCCCCTCCCCTCATTTATAGCCGCAGGGAGGCCAACCACCGGCCTCCCCGATCTCCAGTAATGATGGTTTTTCTGCATGCAGCAGGCTCTCTTCAAGTCAAACGGTTACCGAGGCCGCGTGGAGAAGCAGAGACGCCCACGTCTCATCAAGCGCCATGCGTCGACCGAGGCTGCAGGCGGTTGGGGCCCACGGCGCTTCGCCCTTGCCCCTTGGCTTCGCCTCGAAGCCAAGCCCGAGCGTGCCTTGGGCTTGGGGGCTACTGTCGGCATTCTGGGAATGGGGGTACTCAGACTTGCCTGCCTGCGGCCCACGGCGTGGCTCCTTCGATGGCCTGGTATGGCCCAGCTTCAGCGTCAACAACTCAAGACCCTCGCGAGGGGCCAAGCCTCACGAGGCGGATGATGTCAAGACCTCCAGAAGGAATGGCCTCCTCAGGCTGGCTCCCGATGAGCGGAGATTTCTATGCAAGCCCTCACCTCGTGAGGTTTGGATGACGTGAGCCATGACGACCAAGGCCAGGCGGGCGCCAGCGGGTGTAGTACAACAGTTTCCTCTTTGGTGCTAAAGAGGCAAGCGCAAGCGCGGAGTCCCGAGGAACTAGCCAAAGGTTTCCATTTCCATTGAATGAGACCAAGACTGCCAGGACGGCACAATGGAGGTCATCGCCGAGCCCATCATGGCGTCACGACCAGTGGCTTTGTAGGCGAAGACCACCTTTTGTTAGAATAGGATGTACTAGTTGTCTCCCTTTGAATTTGACCGTTGTGGGATGCCTTCCCGCCTTCATTTGGGAAGAGGACCAAGGCCACTATAAGTAGAGCAGCACCACCACCGTAGGGAAGGATCGGATCCATTCCATCCTCACACTCACCCGCTCACACGAGCACAAGAACACATCTCCTCCTAAGGTTGTTCTCCCCACTATACTAGTTCATCCTTAGCACACCTCGAGGCCAATCCACCACAAAGTAGGAGTAGGGTTTTATTCCACAAGGTGGCCCGAACCTGGGTAAACTTCCTGGTCCCCTTTCCTTACAGTTCATCGAGCTAGGCCGTGGGATTGACGAGTTGGCAGACTGGGGAGGTCGAGTTCTTCGCACGCACCCCAGAGTTCGAATCTATCAAGGGTCTGCGGAGCCCGAAATCCGACAACAGTAGCCTAATCATGTGAACACACAAAAATAGTAGGTAAGAGTGTTGGGTTGTCTCCCAACAAGCGCTTTTCTTTAATGCCTTTTATCCAGGCTTGATGATTTCAATGATGCTCGCATAAAAGATAAGAATTGAAACACAAAGAGAGCATCATGAAGCAATGGCAAGCACATTTAAGTCTAACCCACTTCCCATGCATAGGTATTTTATGATCAAACAATTTATGGGAACAAGAATCAACTAGCATAGGAAGGCAAAACAAGCACAACTTCAAGATTTTCAACACATAGAGAGGAAACTTGATATTATTGCAATTCCTACAAGCATAAGTTCCTCCATCATAATAATTTTCAGTAGCATCATGAAGAAATTCAACAATATAACCATCACATAAAGCATTCTATTCATGACACAAAAGCATAGAAAACTTATTACTCTCCACATAAGCAAATTTCTTCTCATCAATAGTAGTGGGAGCAAACTCAACAAAATAACTATCATGAGAGTGAAATTTAAAATCATGATGACAAGTTTCATGGTTATCATTATTCTATATAGCATACATGCCATCACCATAATCATCATAGATAGCAACTTTGTTCTCATAATCAATGGGAACCTCTTCCGAAATAGTGGATTCATCACTAAATAAAGTCATGACCTCTCCAAATCTACTTTTATAATTATCACAATAAGATTCAACACCCTCCAAACTAGTGGGATCATTACTTCCTAAATTTGATACTCTTCCAAACCCACTTTCATCAATATAATCATCATATATAGGAGGCATGTTTTCATCATAATAAATTTGCACATCAAAACTTGGGGGCAAAAAATATCATCTTCATCAAACATAGCATCCCCAAGCTTGTAGCTTTGCATATCATTAGCATCATGGATATTCAAAGAATTCATACTAACAACATTGCAATCATGCTCATCATTCAAATATTTTGTGCCAAACATTTTATTGACTTCTTCTTCTAACAATTGAGCACAATTTTCTGACCCATCATTTTCAAGAAAGATATTATAAAGATGATCAATAATATGATGCAACCTAAATTCCATTTTTTATGTAGTTTTCTTTTATAAACAAACTAGTGATAAAACAAGAAACTAAAGAATTCAATTGCAAGATCTAAAGATTTACCTTCAAGCACTCACCTCCCCGGCAACGGCGCCAGAAAAGAGCTTCATTGACGGGATGTGAGTGCGCTTACCTAACCTCCCCGGCAACAGCGCCAGAAAAGAGCTTGATGTCTACTACACAACTTTATTCTTGTAGACACGTGTTGGGCCTCCAAGCGCAGAGTTTTGTAGGATAGTAGCAATTTTTCCCTCAAGTGGATTACCTAAGGTTTATCAATCCCTGGGAGGCGTACGATGAAGATAGTCTCTCTCAAATGACCTTGCAACCAAATACAAGAAATCTCTTGTGTCCCCAACACACCCAATACAATGGCAAATTGTATAGGTGCAGTTGCTCGGCGAAGAGATGGTGATAAAAGTGTAATATTGATGATAGAAATATATTTTTATAATCTGAATAAATAAAAAAGAAAGGTAACAAATGGTAAATGGGCATAAAAACGGTATTGGAATGCTTGAAAATGAGGCCTAGGGTCTGTACTTTCGCTAGTGCAACCTCTCAACAGTGCTAATATAATGGGATCATATAACCACCCCTAAAAGTGCGATGAAGAATCACTCCAAAGTTCCTATCTAGCGGAGAACATAAGAAGAAATTATTTGTAGGGTATGAAACCACCTCGAAGCTATTCTTTCCGATCAATCTATCCAAGAGTTCGTACCAAAATAACACCACATAATTTCAGATTCATAATACTCAATCCAATGCAAAGAACCACAAAGAGTGCTCCAAGATTTCTACCGGAGAAATAAAAGACAAGAACGTGCATCAACCCCTATGCATAGATTACCCCAATGTCACCGCGGGAATCCGCGAATTGAATGCCAAAACACATATCAAGTGAATCAATATGGTACCCCATTGTCACCACGAGTATTCATATGCAAGACATATATCAAGTGCTCTCAAGTCCGTAAAAATATTCAATCTGATAACAACGAAATTTCAAAGGGAAAAACTCAATTCATCACAACAAGATAGAGAGGGGAAACACCATATGATCCAACTATATTAAGAAAGCCCGCAATACATCAAGATCGTGACATCTCAAGAACACGAGAGATAGAGCGATTAGACACATAGCTACTGGTACAAACCCTCAGCCCCGAGGGTGGACTACTCCCTCCTCATCGTGGTGCCCGTCGGGTTGATGAAGATGGCCACCGGAGATGATTCCCCCTCCGACGGTGTGCCAGAACGGGGTCTAGATTGATTTTCAGTGGCTACAGAGCCTTGCGGCGACGAAGCTTCTGATCTAGGTTAACCCCGAGGGTTTTTGGAATATTTGGGATTTTATAGGGCAAAGAGGGGGTCCGGGAGGCCACCGAGGTGGGCACAACCCACCTGGGCGCGCCTGGGCCCCCAGGCATGCCCTGGTGGGTTGTGCCCCCCTCGGGGCACCCCGCCGAGTGCTGCTCTGGCCCACTGGTGGTCTTCTGGTCCATTAAATATCCACAAAAAGTTTCATGGTGTCTGGACTCTGTTTGATAATGATTTCCTGCGATGTAAAAAACAAGCAAAAAACAGCAACCGGCACTGGGCACTGGGTCAATAGGTTAGTCCCAAAAATGATATAAAGTTGCTATAAAATGATTGTAAAACATCCAAGAATGATAATAAAATAGCATGAATACTTCATAAATTACAGATACGTTGGAGACTTATCACCCCCCCCAGAAGAAGACTTCCAAGGCATCCCAGCATGGCCTGCCGGGATACACAGAGGCAAAACCACCTCACCAACTACTCCGCCACAACCCACGTCATCAATTAGTGCGGTGTCAAGCCGCAGAGTGACTAAGTGGCAGCCATTCGCCACATGGTAGCCTCTCCCTACAGGAAATACCTACAGATAACACCCGTCCTGCGATGTGTCAAGCGAGCAGGCATGGAGCTGGCAAGATAGCCCGGCAAGGCTTACCGGGCAACCAACGACGTGGCGTTGAGCGGTGCATTTAATGCACCCTATTCGCCTGCAGAGTTAGGTATGATAGCACTGTTTGGTATCTTATCAGTGGATAATGACTACTTTGCCATTGTGGTAACGAGGCCCATGGCAACCGTAGAAAGGGTTAGAAGGTTGGATAACTCACCCCCATACGCGCGTAGCCACGGTCGCCCTGAGGCAACCCCTGCCGGGCAACGTGCTACGCGTCACCACCAGTTTTTCCACCATCAATCGACCAACGCAGGAGTAGGTTTTTACGCCTCACGGCGGCCCTAACCTGGGTAAAAATGCCTACGTGATCTATGTCGTGCTGCCCCACACTCGTCTGCACTTTGTGCAATGCGACGCCCTCTGCCGAACCAGCAAGGGGCCTTCTGGTCCCATAGGTGGCAGTGGTTTCCCGCGACATCTTTGGTGCGCCAGGTAGGGGGATCGCTTGCACGAACCTGAAGGCATGTGTAGCGCGTCATCTTCATCGCCATCTTTATCTTCGACGGCGCCATCGACCATGGCGACCAAGTAGAAACCCGGTTCTTCGGATCATCCATCCACCTCGAAGGTTCCGCCGCCCGCGGCCAATGACGCTACGGGGGGTGCGGAGGCACACAAGGACGCGGACGCCGCTGGGGATGTGGTCGGAGCAGGCGGCACCGTCACCACTTCCCCCGCGGCTGACGCAGGAGCAGGAGACACCGGAGGAGAGCAGCATCAGCAACATCCCAACGACCATGCTCCACAAGGTCCGGGTGAAGGGGTTACTCCATCTGTGCCCCTTTCTCCCACCGACGAGCACAGCCGCAGCAACGGCGCTCGAACCGAGGCAAATCGCCGTCCTTCGGCCGCCCCCACCACGGGTGCGGCCGCAACCCGTGCACCTCCCCCGGGACGGGTCGACCAAGCCGCTGCGCCCGATGGAGCCGCTGGCCCTCTAGTGCCTTCGCCACACCACACTGCCATCTAGGTGGCCGCTGTCGGTGTCAAAACCGGCGGATATCTGGTAGGGGGTCCCGAACTGTGCGTCTAGGATCGATTGTAGCAGGAGACGGGGGACACGATGTTTACCCAGGTTCGGGCCCTCTCTATGGAGGTAATACCCTACTTACTGCTTGATTGATCTTGAAGAATATGAGTGTTACAAGAGTTGATCTAGCACGAGATCGTAATGGCTAAACCCTAGAAGTCTGGCCTGTATGATTATGGTAATGAGTATCTGCCTATGCGGACTACGCTCTCCGGTTTATATAGACACCGGAGAGAGCTAGGGTTACATGGGGTCGGTTACATAAGAAGGAATCTTCATAGTTGGTCGCCTAGCTTGCCTTCCACGCCAAGGAGAGTCCAATCCGGACACGGGTATAGTCTTCGGCCTTCATATCTTCACAGCCCATCGGTCTGGCCCAATGAATAATAGGCCGGATGCCCGAGGACCACTTAGTCCAGGACTCCCTCAGTAGCCCCTGAACCTGGCTTCAATGACGAGGAGTCCAGCGCACAGATTGTCTTCGGCATTGCAAGGCGGGTTCCCCTTTTTCCGAACTCCAAGATAGTCTTCGGATGTGATGATTGTATCCGGACATGTTACACACACCATACACAACCGCAGAGAGAATATATATTTTTACACGAGTTCCATCCGCTGACAACTTTTTTGCAGCACGACATTACGTCCGACCGGTCATAATTCCAAACCGCTTTTATGTTCGATGCCCCACGCCCTGAGACGCAGTTGCCATTGGCACGTCTTGTCAAAGCAGAGATCGTGTCCCCTTATCGCGGGATTCTCATCAATGCGGGCATGGGTAACCCAACCGTGCCTTTTATACAGCCCTTGGGAATAGGCGAATCTTAAGGCGAATGAGGAGGCGTTTAATATTTGCTGCCTTTATAAGGGGATAAGGATTCCCTCTTCCTCTTCTCACGCTCTCTCTCTGTCGCCGCCTTTCCAATCTCGAGCTCTAGCGCCCAAGTTCTCATCTCCTTTCCACTCAAGCAACCATGTCCGGATCCGGTGGTCAGGGCAAGTGGATGGTCTCCTCCGTCAAGGAGGAGGACATTACTGAGCTTCGGGCGGCCTGATATTTGGCGAAGGAGATCACCCACCGTCTGCCGGCCGAGGGACAAGTCGTCCCCACGCCGAAGCCCACCGAGAGGGTATTATTCATCCCCCATTTCTTCCGCGGGCTAGGTTTCCACTCCACCCTTTCGTCCGCGGGCTGATGTATTATTACGGGATAGATTTCCATGATCTATCCCCGAATTCCTTCCTCAACATCTCGGCGTTTATCATCGTGTGTCAGGCCTCCTCCGCATCCAACCCCACTTCATGCTGTGGCTCAAAGTCTTCAACGTGAAGCCGAAGGTGGTGGATGGCCAGCACGCGGAGTGCGGGGGAGCCATGGTGAGCAAGCTATCCAACGTCTCCTAGCCCAAAGGCACTTTTGTGGAGACAGTAAAGGAGTGGCAGAAGCAGTGGTTCTACATTACAGAACCTCGCGGCACCACCTGGGCCGCAGCTGCCGAATTCCGCTCTGGTGCTCCCATGCGACTCACCTGGGTCGAGAAGAGTCCGGACTGGTGTTCACCTGACGAGTTGCTAGCGCTGTAGACGCGTGTTCAGAGCATGGTGACCAAGAATGTAAGCTTGTTGACGTAATCCAGGTGATGCTGGTTCGCCGGATTCTTCCGTGCCAGCGCCGAAGCCGCCCTCTGTGGGAGTTCAATTCGAAGGAGCACCAGACCTTGATAAGGCTTTTCGAGACTACTCATGAAGGCGCCGGGAAGTTGCTTTTTAAGGGAAACGAGAAGCCACCGGCCACGGATTCAGACCGTGGTCACGATTGTAAACACCCCGCCAGCGAGGTATGTTATTTTTGATGTACACCCAACTTAACTGTTTCGAGCATGATGTGTGAGCTTTTATTATTGCTTTTTTAGGACTGGATGGAGAGGGCGAAGCGGATCCAGTGTCCGGCTCCGCTACCTGAAGAACCAGTCATCCCGCGTCTAGCGAAGATGCTGGTGCCGGCGCCGGAGAAGAAGGCCAAGGGGGCCAAGAGTGGCCCCCGTCGCAAGGGCACTTCGGACGTGATGTCCGAAGACGATGAAGCCCATGACTCTGTCCCCGAGGACAATGACGAGGAAGAGGAGGAGGAGGAAAACAACCCTCCCCCCGAGGAGAAGAAGAAAAAGAGGGCGGCTTCAGCGCATCTGGAGGCGAAAACGCCCAAGAAGGGGAAGGGCGTCCTAGCGGTCAACACCGGGTGGGATGTTGACAGCAGTCCAGAAGGACGCCCCCGCGCAAAGCCCCAGGCCCCATCATAAGTGACATGGCTTGCTTGTGCGCACATACGGCCCTTTCTCTTTATTATCTTGACATGGTTAACTGCACTATCGCAGTCCGGCCCGCGACCTTATCCAGCGATCCTCATCTGGAGGTTCGTTGGCTCTATCGGAGATGGCGAGCATGTCGCCACCGGTGGCTTATTCCCCTGGGCCAGGGACGACACCGAAGTGTTGTCCCGGAGGACCGCTCCGAACCGGGGAGGAGCCTAGGACGCTGTCCGGGAGGCGCCACAAGGCAAGACCTCCACTACCGGACACGCAGGAGAGTCGATCCCCATGGATATTGGCAAAGAGGGCCACATCCAGTTCGGCCCTTAGCCGAATACGATTCCGGATACCCAGATGGCTCTGGAGTCGGGCGAGCAGCCCCCTTTGAAGGAGGGGGTGCGCCGCTTCCACCAGTGGCCCCTGTCCATCCAGGGACGCTGGATAACCTAATGGAGGCGCTACGAGGCGCCTCCATTATGGACGAGCACTGTGTCCTTATGGGTGTGGTGATCGAGAAGGTTCAGTCCGCCAAGAGTGGACTGAACGAAACCTGCAGCAACCTGTTGACAGGTTTCGAGGTAAGTGACATAGAAAGAGAAAAAACCACATGTAGTCAGTAGCCCCTGAGACACTGTCCGGTGTTCGGCGAAAAGAACCGAACAGAGGATCAATCTTCTATTGTAGGAGACTAACGTAATATGTATGCATAAGCAGGCGTCGTTGTTGGCCGCAACCTCGCATGCTGCCGAAGTCTCTGAATTGAGGTAGAGGCTGGAGCGAACCAAGAACGAGCTCGACGAGGTTAAGGTTCGGCTCCAGGAGAAGCAAGGTGAGTAATGACTTGCTGTGTGTTCGAAAAGCGTAGGCGCTGTATATTGACTGTAGTGTCGTAATATGTGCAGGAGCCGTGACCGAGGTCGAGGCCCTGAGGAAGGCCCTGGGCGAGGCCGAGGAGAAGCTGTCCAGCAGCAAGCCGCCCGTAGGAAGCTCAGGGCCCGGGTCAAAGAAATCCAGCAGGAGCTCCAGGATGCGGTGATGGCTCGCCAGAGTGCGGAGACCGCATGGAATGAGGCCCAGGTCACCCTCCAGGAGATCCAGGAGGCCAAGAAGATCACGGCGGGTAAGGCTTTTAAGATGTAAGGCTTTTAAGATGCAAAGCAAGTATGCGGCGAAGCAGTACCTTTTACTAACCCGGGTTCGGAGTTCCCCAAGGGCTTTTGCGGATTTACCACGCAATGTATCGGACGCCGTGGAGTTCTATCGAGCCGAAGGAGGGGGTTCGAAGGAAAAGCTATTCTAGTCGCAATATGCGGTGCCAGAACCTCCCGTGTCCTTCACTGATCAGCTGAAACAGCTGGTGGAGCTGCATAGGGTGGCCGAACTAGCCATGAAGGATTTGATAATCGGGCTATGGCCAGCCGAAGCTATGCCTGGCAGCTACTTCGGACTCATGAGGCGGATGGTGAACGCCTGTCCTCGGCCGAACGTCGTCAAGCGCTCTGCCTGTATTGAAGGTGCCCGCATGTCCTTCGCCCGTTACAAGATGTGGTGGGCGAAGATGAACACCGTTGAAGTGGCCAGAGGGCCGCCGGAGGGCAAGGAGCACCGCGCACCCAAGCGATATTTTGCAGATGTCATAGAAGGGTCTCGACTTGCAGCAGCTGAGTGAGGACATGACATTATTTTCGAATGAAAACATTTGTGTTGCCTTTGCCTTGTATTGTGAAAACAAAGCATGTTTTGTAATGTAATTTCATTATGCTTTAATTGTTTCCTCCTGTGCGGCCGTGTTGTATGCAATCTGAGGGTTGGCCAGTCGTCGCCTTCTGCCCTCGCGTATGTAGTACGGAGGTGTTCGGGATGGAATCTAAACAATCTTGATCCAATTATATGGTCCTTGAAGGAGTTGTTTAGCGCAACGAACAAGGCAATCAGACTATGCGGCTTAAACGCCCTCACTTAGCCATAGGAGTTTTATAATAAAGCATGGGCACAGCCCCTGGTCCAAGCCAGGGCGCTGTTAGCATCTGACCGGGAAGTGCCGATCCTTCGCATAACGCGGAAAAAATCTCCAACGATTTTGTAACCCTCGAACAGCTAACCGGCTCTCGCCATATCATGACAGTCAGTTTTCGGCTTTCTCTACTGAGGTGCTCATCCGGTCAAGGCCAGGGCACAATCGCAGTAGTTCTCCCTTTACTACCATAGCCGATGTAGCGGAACACAGGGTAGCAAGCACAGGAGCCGGGCAACCCAACTATTGACCAAAGACATGATTCAGAGCCAATGCGTATAATGCTAAATTCGGGGTGCCGAACTTATCTATAAGAAGCGTTCGGGCTTTGCTGCCGTATTGTGGGGCGACAAGTAGCCCCTAGCGAATATGAAATGTACAAAAGAGTACTGATGCAGCCAATAAGCAGATCGAAATAAAATGAAGTAAGAAGCGAAAACCACAAAAACTGGGCCACAAACCATTTTTATTATAACTGGATGGATACGTCAAGGCGTATCTTGTACAGATGGTGCGATAAGTATCCGGGCTATTTAACATGCCGGAATCAATAGGGCGCAACATGCGGGTCCTGAGAAATAAGTATGAATACCGTCAAGAAGAACGTATAGAGGTTACCCTACACACATGTGTTGCTTGCCTCCGTTGTATGCCCATCCTTCAAAAGGACTTGTGATCAGGCCCGCGGAAAAAGGAACCTGAAACAAGAATAAAAAGTGAAAGTATGTGTGTTCGGGATCGGTCTGGCCGAACTGTAGATCCCGGATTAGCTTGTGCCTCCATCGATGTCCATGGAATTTTGAGTGCGTAATTGTGTACACATGCTACGAATGCCACTACCTCATCGGGACTGGGACGGAGGCCAATTGCTAATCAAGCTCTTGACGAGCCGCGTCGTCCTATTGCAGTGTAGTCCGGAACCTCTTAATGATGTCCGAGGGCTCGACAGCCGTACTATGGTGCTGCTTGAGAAGGCCGCTCTGTACTTATGCTGCTAGGGCGGTGGTGTGCTCCTCTCTTCGGAGGGAGCGCTCCGTATTGCCATTGACTGTTATGACGCCGCGTGGACCGGGCATCTTGAGCTTGAGATAAGCATAGTGTGGCACTGCGTTGAATCTAGCAAACGCGGTTCATCCGAGCAGTGCGTGATAACCGCTGCGGAAGGGGATGATGTCAAAGATTAACTCTTCGCTTCGGAAGTTGTCCGGAGAACCGAAAACCACCTCCAGCGTGATTGAGCCCGTACAGCGGGCCTCTACGCCTGGTATGACTCCTTTATAGTCTTTGTTGGTTTGATTCGTGAGGGGTTAATGCCCATCTTCCGCACTGTGTCCTGATAAAGCAGGTTGAGGCTGCTACCACCGTCCATCAGGACTCGTGTTAGGTGAAACCCGTCAATAATTGGGTCGATGACTAGTGCGGCGGAACTGCCATGGTGGATACTAGTTGGGTGATCTCGACGATCTAAGGTGAACGGGAATGATGACCACGGATTGAATTTGGGGGCTACTGGCTCTACCGCGTAGACGTCCCTAAGTGCTCGCTTGCGCTCCTTTTTGGGGATGTGTGTAGCGTATATCATGTTCACTGTTTTGACTTGAGGGGGAAATTTCTTCTGTCCCCCAGTGTTCGGCTGTCGGGGCTCTTCGTCCTCGTCCTCACTTTGTGATCCCTTTTCTTTGTTTTCAGCGTTTAACTTGCCAGCCTGTTTGAAAACCCAACAATCTATGTTGGTGTGATTGGCTTATTTGTCTGGGGTGCCATGTATCTGGCACGGACGGTCGAGTATGCGGTCTAGGCTGGAAGGTCCTTCATTGTTTCTTTTGTAGGGCTTCTTCCATTGGCCGGACTTGGAGCCACTGAATCCGGCGTAAACTGTGGTGTCATCGGTGTTGTCGCCATTGCTTTGGCGTTTGTGTCTATCGCGCCGGAGCTTGCTGGTGCTGTCCTTGGCCTCGGAGGGGCCTGCCTCGCTGGCTGTGTTCTTGCTACGAGCCAGCCAGCTGTCCTCAC
Source organism: Triticum aestivum (assembly GCF_018294505.1). Taxonomy (NCBI): domain Eukaryota; kingdom Viridiplantae; phylum Streptophyta; class Magnoliopsida; order Poales; family Poaceae; genus Triticum; species Triticum aestivum. The sequence continues at coordinate 284,519,642 of NC_057799.1, read as the reverse complement.
CCGCGCAAAAGCGGGTCATGAGTGTCGTAAGGGCTGCCATATACTTCGGCTTTTCTTGGCCGAGGTGGCGTGCTAGCCATTCGTCACGGATGCTGTGTTTGAAGGCTGCTAGGGCCTCAGCATCCGGACAGTCAACGATCTAGTTCTTTTTGGTTAGGAACCTAGTCTAGAATTTTCTAGCTGATTCTCCAGGTTGTTGAACTATGTGGCTTAGGTCGTCGACGTCTGGTGGCCGGACATAGGTTCCTTGGAAGTTGTCCAGGAAGCCAGTGCCGAGCTGGCCCCTTGAGCTTTAGTGGGAGGTATTTAATGGCATGGAGGTCATCTCCTCGAGCCATATGGATGTGCAGAATAAAATCTTCGATCCATACTACAGGATCGGTTGTGCCGTCGTATGATTCGATATTGATAGGCTTGAACCCCTTGGGGAATTCATGATCCAGTACTTCATCTGTGAAGCAGAGAGGGTGTGCGGCGCCTCTATATCAGGCCGCATTGTGGCGTAGCTCTGATGGAGTCCGTCTGCGGCCTTCGGCCCGGGCGTGGTTAGGTTTGTCACGTCCGAATAGGTAGATGTAGTCATGCCTCGAGGCACGTCCTCGTGATCCGTAGATCGATCTTGTATGTCCTGCTCTACTGTCCAGGGTCTGCCGGAGGTCGTACGTATGACCCCGAACTCTTCCGTCTCTATTTTTACAGGGCGGTGGGGCAGGCTGCTGTTCGGCCTGAGTTGCCGCTTTATCCCGACCACGGGGTGGCCGGTCGGCCGCCCTGTCTCGACCACGTGGTGGTCGTTCCGCATTACGCGAGGGAGATGTGTGCTCCGGCGCATCCTCATCGAATTGAGGTAGCAGTCTGCGTTTCGGGTAGCTCTTAGCTGGGCGCTTGAGGCCGTATTCTTCGGCTGTCAGGACATCAGTCCATCTGTCGACGAGCAGATCTTGTTCAGCTTGAAGCTGCTGCTGTTTCTTTTTCAGGCTCCTTGCAGTGGCTATGAGCTGAAGCTTAAAGAGCTCTTGCTCCGGAGGATCCTCACGCACGATGATGTCTTTGTTGCTGAGGCTTGTCTCCTCCTCGGAGGGTGGACGGTAACTATCGTCCTCTGAGTCATCTTCTATGGCATGTTCATCAGGGTTATCTTGCCCGTTGTCATGTTCCTCCTGTTCGAATGCAGCTCCGACAGGGTCTTCATTGTTTTCGGCGTCGCCCGGAGTACTATTTTCTCCGGTGCCAGTGTTGCCATCCTTTGAGCGACGGGGCTTAGAGCGGCGTTTGGGCCGCCGACGCTTGGACTGCGTCTCAGAGGGTTTATTTGCATCTGGCTCTTCTTCGTCGTCACCAGACCCTTTAGGTGTATCAACCATGTACACGTTGTACGAAGAGGTGGCCGTCCAACGTCCAGTGAATGGCGGATCTTGCCCTTGCTCCTTGTCGGCATCGTCGTCCATACCGTCGATGTCTTCAGAGCCATAGTCAAGCACGTCGGTTAAGTCATCGACAGTGGCTATGAAGTGGGTGGCGGGTGGGAAGCAAATTTCCACGTCATCCGCCTCTAGCTCGAACCAAACATAGTTCGGCTGTGAGTCTTCCTCCAAGGACAAATTCTTTAAAGAGTTTAGCACGTCACCAAAAGGTGAGTGCCGGAAGATGTCTGTGGCGCTGAATTCGAAAATCGATAACCGATCTAGCTCGGTGTACGCAGGCGTATCTGGTCCGGAACTTATAGCCGGAGACGAGTCCGGAGTTCCATTGACGCAATCATTGCAGGATGTCGAGTCCGTGTGTGGCTCCAACGTCGCGGATTTTGTGGCCTCGGAGGGCACGGTCTGCTTTGGTTCTAAGGCCATTGCAACAACAGGAACCATCTCCTGGATGTGATCCGATGACAGATCTAAGTCATGTTCATCGGGGCGAGGGGGAGCGATTGCCGCGGTGTCAAATCCATTAAAGATCAAGTCTCCACGGATATCCGCGACATAGTTCAAGCTTCCAAATCTGACCTGATGGCCAGGGGCGTAGCTATCGACCTGCTCCAGATGGTCAAGCGAGTTGGCCTGCAGTACGAGGTCACCGAACACAAAAATCTGCCCGGGGAGGAAGGTTCCTCCTTGGACAGCATCATTATCGACGATTGAAAGGGCCATCGAACCTTTTGTTGACAGCACAGAGGAACTCCCAATGAAAGCACCAATGTCGGTGTCAAAACCGGCGGATGTCGGGTAGGGGGTCCCGAACTGTGCATCTAGGATCGATGGTAGCAGGAGACGGGGGACACGATGTTTACCCAGGTTCGGGCCCTCTCTATGGAGGTAATACCCTACTTCCTACTTGATTGATCTTGATGAATATGAGTGTTACAAGAGTTGATCTACCACGAGATCGTAATGGCTAAACCCTAGAAGTCTAGCCTGTATGACTATGGTAATGAGTATCCGCCTATCCGGACTACACTCTCCGGTTTATATAGACACCGGAGAGATCTAGGGTTACATGGGGTCGGTTACATAAGAAGGAATCTTCATAGTTGGTCTCCTAGCTTGCCTTCCACACCAACGAGAGTCCAATCCGGACACGGGTATAGTCTTCAGCCTTCATATCTTCACAGCCCATCGGTCCGGCCCAATGAATAACAGGCCGGACGCCCGAGGACCCCTTAGTCCAGGACTCCCTCAGCCGCCCCGCAGCAGCAGGGGCATGGTGCTGCCGTCGCTGGCACTGTCATTAGCCGAGCGATGGTGTGATCTACTTCGTCATCACCCATGCCAACCACAGCCTCGGAGGCCATGGCGCAGGCTCAGCTGTTGCTGAGGTTCCCGCCAGCGGCCAAGCAGTTGGACAAATGGCGTGCCACCATCCAAAGTCTCCTCGGTTTCGCCGAAGCTGGGGGCTCAAGGTGAGCTGGCCCGCCACGGCCTCCCCAAGCGACGATGACGGCTCATGCTGCTGACCGTACAGAAGGGGCCATCCCCACTGTGCAGTCCCCGCCATGGCAGCCAGCGCGAGCGCAATAGAATCAAGACCCCGACAATGTCTCGATGGCCTCTTCTGGCCCTCGAGCGTGTCCAGGCCAATGACGAGCCCCAGAGGATATGCGGAGGGGAGACATGCGTGTCGTTGTTGAGCAATGCCGCGACGACCCCCGCAGGACCAATGGGTGACAAACCCGCGCTCGGTATTGGCGGGTGCCTACCTTTCGAGGTTGGCTGCCCTGCCTTTACTCGTGAGCTGCAGCAAGTCTGTTGGCCGTCCGTTCGCACGTTCAAGCCAGAGATACCCGAGAAGTACGATGGGAGGCTGAACCCGGCAGAGTTCCTGAGCATTTACACCATCGCTGTTCAGGCTGCCGGGGGAAGAGATGAGAAGGTGTTTGCCAACTACTTCCCTTTTGCCCTCAAGTCCAATGTGAGGTCTTGGCTGATGCACCTACCGAAGAACTCCATTTCGTCATGGGCTGACCTATGACATGAGTTCATTGGCACCTTCACTAGCGGTCATCAAGAGCCCGGCAGGCCCAGCGACTTGCAGCTTCTCCAATAGAAGGAAGGAGAAACCCTGCGTAAGTATTTATAGAGATTCAGCAAAGTTCATAGAGACATCCTGAATATCCATCCGGCAGCTCTGATAACTGCCTTCCAGTCCAATGTGCGCAACCGCCGGATTCATTCCAAGATGAACATGCGGTTGCCCAAGACTGTGAAGGAGATTTACACTTTGGTGGATAAGTGTGCTCGGATGGAGGAGGGAAGGAAGCTGCCGCGTGCACTAACTGCCAGGAGGCCGCGGCTGCCGAGAAGGCCGGGAAAGGTGATGGCCCGTACTACAAGATTCATCGGACCAAAGGCCACGACCTTCAAGAGTGTTATCAGGTTGAGTAACTTGTCAAGAGACAGAGAGCCGAGTATGAGAAGCGTGACAAGGAAAAGGGTCAGAATGTTGTTGGCGGTAAGGGCCGAGACGGAGACGTAAATCGCCCCGGCAAACCCTTTCGGAACCCAGGAAAGCCCGCCAGAGGTCGAGAGAAGGAAGCCTGTGATGATGAGAGTGATGGAGGGGATGAAGAGGAAACCAGTGAGCAAGAGTTTCAGAAGGCCACTGACGCCCTGTGCATTGACGGGGGTGCATCTCTGCACACCTCTCACCGCAAGCTCAAGCGGTGGGCACGAGAAGTCAATGCCGTGGAATCAGCGCCAGAGGCCCAGAAGCCGCTCAAGTGGTCACGCACACCCATCATCTTTGATGAGGAGGATCATCCTAGCTGTACCACTGCGGTAGGGTGTTTGCCATTGTTGGTCTCTCCAACAACTCGCAACCTCAAGGTCACAAAGGTGTTAGTGGACGGCGGGGCCGGGTTGTATCTGATCTCCCGGTAGTTATTAGCAAACTTCAGATTGCAGAAGATGAGTTGGAGGCCACCAGCACGTATCAAGGAGTTAATCCCCGCAGGAGTCATCCTAAGGGAAAGATCATGTTGCCTATGACGTTTGGGGGAGAACTGAACTACCGGACTGAGAAGATTGTGTTTGATGTGGTCGATCTCCCCCTGCCATACAATGGGATTCTTGGACGCCTGGCCCTGGCTAAATTCATGGCGGCATCCCACTATGCCTACAACACCTTGAAGATGCCTGGGCCACTGGGAGTCATTACCATCCCATCAGATGAGAAGGATGCAATCATTTGTGTAGACAAGATGTACCGGGATGCAGTTGCGGCAGAGGCAGCAGCAGTAGTAGTTCCCGCCAAGGAAAGCAAAGGAAAGAAGAAGGATTGTTGGGACTCTGGCAAAGAGTCCGGGAAGCATGCCCCCACCGAGTGCACGACACCTGTTGATGACGTGCCAGAGTGTTCCAACAGCAAGAGATCCAAGGTCGCTGCACCCCAAGTGAAGAAGGTCCCGGTAGGGCTGGCTGGTGTTGATGGTACTTTCATTATCAGCACCACCCTTGATGACAAATAGGAAACCACGCTCGTTGCCTTCCTGCGGGCGAATATCGATGTGTTTTCCCGGCAGATATCTGATATCCCCGGTGTTCCTAGAGAGGTAATCGAGCACCACCTTGTTGTATGCCCACATGCCTGACCTGTCAGGCAGAAAGTCCGGAAGCAAGCCTTGGAGAGATAGCAGTTCATTGCGGAAGAGATCAAGAAACTTGAGGAAGCTGGTTTTGTCAGAGGAGTGCTACACCCCACGTGGTTGGCAAATCCAGCGGTAGTCCGGAAGGCTAACGGGAAGTGGAGGCTTTGCATAGATTTCACAGATCTCAACAAGGCTTGCCCGAAGGACCCGTTTCCCTTGCAAAGTATCGATCAGATTGTGGATTCCACTTCAGGTTGTGATTTGGTCTCCTTTCTGGATGCATATTCTTGGTATCACCAAATCTTCATGTCCAAGGAAGATGAAGAGAAGACGTCGTTCATTACTCCATGTGGTATGTACTGTTTTGTCTGCATGCCATTCGGATTAAAGAGTGCCGGGTCCACTTTTGTAAGGGCAGTCCAGATTGGTTTTGAGCCATAGTTGCACAGAAACATATAAGCTTACATGCACGATATTGTGGTCAAGACCAAGGATAGAGCCACCCTTATTTAGGATTTGGGAGAGACATTTGCTAATCTGTGCAAGATCAATATGAAGCTCAACCCGGAGAAGTGCGTATTTGGTGTTCCCTCCGGCAAGTTGCTTGGGTTCTTTGTGTCCCATCGCGAGATCGAAGCCAACCCCGATAAGATCAAAGCTATATAGCAGATCCAACCACCAAGGATAGTTAAGTATGTGAGGCGTCTGACAGGATGCGTTACCGTGCTAAGCAGATTCATCTCCAAGTCTGCCGAGCGCGCCCTACCGTTCTTCAAAATTTTGAAGAAGGCGGGGCCCATGAAGTGGACACCGGAAGCAGATGCAGTTTTGCAAGAGTTGAAGGCCTACTTGTCCTCTATGCCTAACCTGGTTGCTCCCAAACGCCAGGAGCCGTTGCTGCTGTACTTAGTGGCAACCGACCAAGTGGTTAGTGCAGCCTTGGTACCGTAGCGAGAAGTGGATGAGGCAGAGAGTGAGCAAGGACCGACAGAGTCAGAGAAGGATCAGGAGAGCAACGAGCACGACAGCGAGACAACCCCAAGGATGCGGCAAGGAAGAAAGTAGTGCAGCGTCTAGTGTACTCGTCAGCTCCTTGTTATAGGGGCTAGATCGAGGTACTCCGGCGTGCAAAAGTTGATCTTTGGTCTCATCACGGCCTCAAGGAATCTGCGCCACTACTTCCAAGCCCATGAGATAACGGTTGTCACCGTTTCCCGTTGCAAAGGTTACTCCGAAACCCTGAGGCTACCGGCAGAATGGTGGAGTGGGCTTTGGAATTATCCAGCTTTGGTTTGAAGTTTGAGAGAACATCAACCATTGAGAGTAGAGCATTGGCAGAGTTTATTGCAGAATGGACGCCAACCCCTGATGAGGAAGTGCCAGAGATAGTTATCCCCGGCAAGGAATCGCCCCAAGAATGGATCATGTATGTTGATGGTGCCTTTTCCCTACAGTGTGCAGGGGCTGGCGTGCTTCTTGTTGCCCCCTCTGGGGAGCACTTGAAGTACGTCATCCAGATGTACTTTGCCCGGGAAGAGGCGACCAACAATACAACAGAGTATGAAGGCTCCTTGTCGGGCTCAGGATTGCTGCAGAATTGGGAATTAAGAAGCTGATCATTCAAGGAGACTCGCAGCTTGTGGTGAGACAAGTCAACAAGGACTACCAAAGTCCATTGATGGAGGCATACGTTGAGGAAGTGAGTAGATTGGAGGAGCGCTTTGATGGATTGCAAACAGAGCGTGTACCCCGTGCAGAAAACAGCATAGCTGATCATCTGTCAAAGTGTGCTGCGCAGAAGCTTCCTATTGAACCAGGAACTTTTGTTCTCCATCTCACTCAGCCCTCCGTATCTCCAGCAACAATGGCCCGCAAAAGGAGAAACTTGGAATCCGGTAAGCCTCTCATGGTAGAGCCGCCCGCTCCTGGCAGAGACCCTACCGAAAACAACTCCTTACCGTCTGCCGAACCACACCCTCCAGCCGGGCCCATGGTCCGTGCGAACGAGGCATGTGCTCCTGCAGCAGAAGAGGTGCCGCTAGTCCTCGTTGCCGAGCCCCAGGCTCCAACTTGGGCAGGGCACATAGTCCACTTTCTCCAAATCGGAGAGCTTCCCGGCGACCAAGATGAAGCTGAAAGAGTAGCCCGGAGGGCCAGTATGTATCCGTTTGTGGATGACACTCTATACAGAAGGAGGCCCAACGGTGTGAATTTGAAGTGTGTCTGCCGGGAAGAAGGAAAGGAACTACTGGCTGAGATACACAAAGGCATGTGCGGCTCCCACATTGGATCAAGGGCATTAGTTGGGAAATCTTTCCGACAAGGATCCCTCCAAGATGCGGTTGAGCTAGTCACCAAGTGTGAAGCCTGTCAGTTCCATTCCAAGAAAACCCACCTGCCTGCCCAAGCTCTTCAAACAATCCCTCTCTCATGGCCATTTTCAGTCTGGGGGCTCGATATCCTCGGCCCCTTCCCCTGAGCAATCGGGGGCTTTGAATTCTTGTTCGTCACTATCGACAAGTTTACAAAGTGGCTGGAAGTGACTGCCGTGAGAAAGGTGACTGCTCAGTCAGCTATCAAGTTCTTGAAAGAATTGGTGGGTCGTTTTGGAGTTCCGGCAAGGATCAATACCGACAATGGCACCCAGTTCACGAGTCGCGCCTTCATGCAATATGTTCATGCCCTCGGATGCAAGATCTCATTTGCCTCTGTGGCACACCACAGGAGAAATGGACAAGCTGAGAGGGCGAATGCTGAAGTGTTGCGTGGACTCAAGATGAGAACCTTTGATACGCTGCACAAGCACGACAGGCAGTGGATCGAGGAGCTATCGGTAGTTATCTGGTCCCTCAGAACAACACCAAACCAAGCTACTGGGCATACTCCCTTCTCCCTGGTCTACGGGACAAAAGCAGTTATCCCCACAGAACTCATTTATGGGTCGCCTCGAGTGCCTGCCTACGATGAAGTAGCGCAATATCAGTACCGGCGTGACGACGCTGTGGTACTCGAGGAGAACCGTCTCCAGGCTGCTACGCGTGCTGAACCCTTTCAGCAAGCCCTGCTTCGCTATCATAGCCGCAGGGTTCATGCCCGGTGTTTTGAGGAAGGTGACCTTGTCCTTAGGCGCGTTCAGTCCGCCAAGGGTACAAAAAAGTTGTTGGGGAACGTAGTAATTTCAAAAAAATTCCTACGCACACGCAAGATCATGGTGATGCATAGCAACGAGAGGGGAGAGTGTTTTCTACGTACCCTCATAGACCGTAAGCGGAAGCGTTATATCAACGCGGTTGATGTAGTCGTACGTCTTCATGGTCCGACCGATCCAAGTACCGAAAGCACGGCACCTCCGAGTTCTGCACACGTTCGCTCGATGTTGTCCTCGCCTTCTCGATCCAGCAAGAGGGGCAAAGTAGTAGATGAGTTCCGGCAGCACGACGGCGTGGTGACGGTGTTGGTGAAGAACAATCTTCGCATGGCTTCGCCTAAGCACTACAAAAACTATGACGGAGGATAAACTAGAGGAGACGGGGTTGCCGGCACGCGGCTTGGTGTTTATTGATGTGTCTTGGGTGCTAGCCCTACCCCTCTATTTATATGTTGAGCCTTGGGGTCGAAACTTGGAGTAAAAGCCTACACAAAGTCGGTTTCACCCGAAAGGCAAGAGTCCTTCTCGGACTTCAGGGCCAGACGCCAGGGTTCCCGGCGTCTGGACCCAGACGCCAGGGACCCTGGCGTCTGGCCCCTGGACTCCACAAAACTTCCTTTTGCGCTTTCCAAAAACCTCGCGGGCTTTCCCCTTTGGCCCAGATAAAGTGTTCTTGTGCCCAAACATTTTAGGAAACATCTGGAACCCCTTCCGATAGATTCCGGAATCTTTCCGGAGATCAAACACTACTATCCACATATCAATCTTTACTTTCGGACCATTCTGGAGTTCCTCGTCATATCCGTGATCTCATCCAAAACTCCGAACAACATTCGGTCACCAACATACATAACTCATAGTACTATATCGTCAACGAACGTTAAGCGTGCGGACCCTACGGGTTTGAGAACTATGTAGACATGACCGAGACACCTCTCTGGTCAATAACCAATAGCGGGACCTGGATGCTCATATTGGCTCCTACATATTCTACGAAGATCTTTATCGGTCAGACCGCATAACAACATACGTTGTTCCCTTTGTCATCGGTATGTTACTTGCCCGAGATTCGATCGTCGGTGTCTCAATACCTAGTTCAATCTGGTTACCGGCAAGTCTCTTTACTCGTTCTGTAATACATCATCCCGCAACTAACTCATTAGTTGCAATGCTTGCAAGGCTTATAGTGATGTGCATTACCGAGTGGGACCAGAGATACCTCTCCGACAATCGGAGTGACAAATCCTAATCTCGAAATACGCCAACCCAACAAGTACCTTCGGAGACACCTGTAGAGCACCTTTATAATCACCCAGTTACATTGTGACGTTTGGTAGCACACAAATTGTTCCTCGGGTAAACGGGAGTTGCATAATCTCATAGTCATAGGAACATGTATAAGTCATGAAGAAAGCAATAGCAACATACTAAACGATCGAGTGCTAAGCTAACGGAATGGGTCAAGTCAATCACATCATTCTCCTAATGATGTGATCCCGTTAATCAAATGAGAACTCATGTCAATGGCTAGGAAACATAACCATCTTTGATTAACGAGCTAGTCAAGTAGAGGCATACTATTGACACTCTGTTTGTCTATGTATTCACACAAGTATTATGTTTCCGGTTAATACAATTCTAGCATGAATAATAAACATTTATCATGGTATAAGGAAATAAATAATAACTTTATTATTGCCTATAGGGCATATTTGTCAGGACCCCGATTCTAAGTCACACCGTTCTAGCCTGTAACACCTCATATCACATTGCGGCCTCACGCACAGTACTCCCGCGGGTGTCGCCTTACCATGGCCCGGGACCGTTTGCGCCTTTTGGCTCACGTATATGACAATGTCGCTAGCATCCATATGACAGAGAACCCGGGCCGACATGGCTAGTCGTGAACCCAAAGCGGCACTAACGTATGGGGACAGGCATACATGAATCAACATCAAACGTGTCGTCAGCAGCGTGTGAATCCGGGCTGTAGCACTGGGCTAGCAGGACTCCGGGAACCCGGGCTGTAGCAGGCTAGGCAGGACTCCGGATGTCACCGCGTGACATTTCCCCGAAGGGACAGACACAGGAACGATATGAATCACATGCCGGCCAGTCAAGTGTCCAGAGCAGTAGTGCTGGGCTAGCAGGACTCCGGTGAACCGGGCTGTAGCGGACTACTATGGCTCAAGGAGGCACTAGACTACATTTCCCCATAAGAGAGGCTGCCAAGGATAAACAACTAGATTGTCGGATCCCACACATACCAAGCATTTCAATCATACACACAATATGCTCGATATGTGCAAATACAACATGGCATCACAACAAAACTCTACAACTCAAGTACTTTATTTAAAGGGCTCCGGAGAGCCTTACATAACTTGTTCATACAGATAGGGGTCACATGACCCGACACTCAAGTCATACAAACATACAAGCACATGAGGAAGCAAACTGTCTGGGTACAGACGCTAGAAAGAAAGAAGGCTTGATGAAGCCTGTCTATCTACGTAGGCCCTTCACAAGCCTAGATCACCACCTGGGTGGCAAGTCACTCGTCGTCGTCGAGTTCTACATAGAACCCATCAGAAGGGGCGGTGTTGTCGTCTGAAAACAGTAATTGAAGCAACATGAGTACAAAGGTACTCAGCAAGTCTTACAACAGATCCTACTATACATGTTCATTCTCAAGAAGGTAGTGGAGTTATTGCAGCAAGGCAGCTTTGACTCTTGGCTAAGCTATCCTACGAGACACCACTTGTGAAATAGTTTTCGCACACGAGTCCACTACACACCATTTCAATACTCCACCGTGGATCCTCCCTCGTCATCCCACGAGAGAGCCATCCGCAGTACTCACACTTATCTTGAGGCTTTTAGTAGTATCCATTTACTTGTCTATGAACTGCATAAGCGACCAAGTAGTCCTTTACCGCGGACGCGTCTATTCGAATAGTTTTATACCCTGCAGGGGTGTACTTCGTCACACACGCTCTCACCACTTATCGTCGCTACACGACGTGTACTCGGCAACCTTCAAGCGGAAGCCCAACGTGGGTGTCGGCCACAGCCTACCTAAACACTCGAGTCTCTAGTCCAGGTTTATCGCCTATTTAGGTTCCATCCGCAGGGAGTCCGGCCGAGGTTTCCACATACGGCCCCGAACGATGTGTGCAGGGTTCCCGAGACACCAAACGGGCGACTCGGTACACCGGGCCACGAGCCTACCGCATCACAGCCCACCCCTTGGTCAGCGCTGTCCACGGCCTCCAGCTTACTACAAACACCAGAAACTACGTGCAACTCCTGGACAGAGACAAGGGTGATTAAGAAGCCGAGGGGGTCCATTGGTTTCGGGCCCAATGCGTGGTAGTAGCTGAATCTTAAATCACGCATACAGATCTCAGTTCTTAGGGACGGTCTCAATGAAACAACCCACCATGTACTCCTACATGGCCTCCCATCGATACCTTTACCAAATCGTATTCAACACCTCACTCTCATTACCGACACACGCTTTCACTCTAGTTCATCACCCTGATGAGCCAGACCTGACACGACTCTAAGCGTAGCAAGCATAGCATTGTAGGAACACAACATGGCTCAATCAACTCCTACACATGGTAGTGGGTTTCATCTAGTTACTGTGACAATGACAGGTCATGCAAAGGAAAGTGGGTTCAACTACCGCAACACACAGCAGTTTGAATCGCGTTGTCTTAATGCAGTAAATGAGAGCAGAAGCGAGAAGATGGGTTTGTATCGAAATGATCAATGGGTTGCTTGCCTGACGGAGTGGTGGTGGGATACTGCCCTTCAGTTGGATACTCGTGAATATCCTCGGAGGCAGGACCTACCACAATGAACATACCAAAGCACAATCAACACCAAGCAAGTGCAACAATATGATGCATGCATGAGACATGGCAAAATGGATGTATTGGGCTAATGCAACTAAGACCAGATGGGTTTGGACTATTTTGAATCAAAGATTCAAATTCCAAGTTCATATGTGGCCTCTTTTAGTGCTTTATCTTGTTCTACATTAAACAGTAGGTTAACTTGCTTAAACATGCATGAAACCAGTACAGATGGATAGAATGGATTTTTCTGATCATTTTTCATATATAAATCTTTTCATTCTGAGCTATAGATTATTTTCTATGATTTTTTTGAAGTTTGTGAAAATTTCTGGAATTTCCTGTATAAGAATAATTCCAGTAATTAAGTTACTTATTGCGTCAGCAGTGTGTCATGATGACGTCAGCGGTCAACGGGGTCGTCCAGGTCAAACCTGACGTGTGGGTCCCCTGTGTCAGTGTCACTGTTAGGTAATTAACTAATTAGGATTAATTTTAAACTCTAACTCAGATTAATTAGCAGGCGGGCCCCACTTGTCAGTGACTCTGGGGAGTCAACCCGTGGTTAAACCACGCTGACTCGCCGGCGTTTAGCCGCCGGTGACATCCAGACGCGGCGGTGGTGTGCGGGATCCGTGCTCCGGCGACCAAATGGACGGCGGAGAGCACCTACGTGTAGCTGGGAGCAAACCGCATCGACTGGTGGTGGTGGTGGAGCTCGGGGTCGCCGGAATCGACGCCGGCGACGAGCCGTGCGGCTGCTGGGGTATGGGTGTAGTCGAACCCATTGCTAGAGAGCACGGCGAGGGGCGTGCGATGGTGCTACGGGCTCCTGGCGATGCAGTGGAGCTAACGGCCATGGTGGTGCGACTGTTGGATGGCCGGAGCCTCGTCGGCGACGAGCTCGTGCGGCGGCGCGTACGGGTGCGCTATGTGCAGTGGCTACGGAGCTCGAGAGGGAGAAAGGAGAGGATGGGAAGGTGGCCAGGCTCACGGTGGTTGCGACGGAGCGGACGGCGAGGTCGGGGGCGAACTGCTGCGGTGGTGAAGGCGGAGGGGATCTCCGACGGTGAGCGGCGAAGGCGAGGTCGGAGCAGAGGCTTCGGGGCAAGCGAGCGCTCGGGGCTCGACCTGCTCGAAGGAGAAGGCGACGGCGGAGCTGTTGGACACAGTGGGACGGCGCGAGGACGACGGTGGGCGCGGCTACTCCGGCGAGGTGGCAGCGGCTGCGTCGGCCATGGTGGAGGAAGGCGAGGGAGAGGCGATGGGGGAGAAAGGGCGTGTCCAGGGGCTCGGGGGCGCGTCGTGGAGGGTCGTCCAGCTCATCCATGGGCGAGGCGGAAAGCAGGTGGCGCCGTGGCGTGCTCGCGCTCGCCGGGGTCACCTCTCTGCCTGCTCTGGCGAGAGCAGGCAGCTGACTGGCTATGGGCCAGCACAGTGCTGGGCCGCCAGGTGGGCTGCCAGGTAAGTCCTTCTCTGCTTTCTGTTTTCTCTCTTTTTATTTATTTCTGTTCTATGTTTTGAAATAGTAAAAATACTATTCCATTTAGGAAAATCCTGGAAATATTCAGAGGCACCTTTGAAATTATTCTCAACAGCCTAAAAATACCTTCAAGATTATTTGGGCATTTTAAAATATTTATAGGATTTAAATTGCCCAAATGCAAATACTTATGGCTTGATGAAAAATCCAGAATAGCCTCCAAAAATATGAAACCATTTTTTGCAGAGGTTTTAGCCAGGGCCAAAGATGGTGAACATTTATGGAGGGCATTTCAGGTTCATTGAAAAGGATTTTAGTAAACCCTAGTTGTTTCAGGGGGGTGCTGGGGGTTTCTGGCATCCCCATTTCAAGTTTCTGTGAAAAATAGACATGATGCAACACTCTAATGCATGAACTAGCTAGGATGTGACAACTCACCCCCACTCAAAAGAATCTCGTCCCGAGATTTAGGATCCGTTGGGAAGAAGGTGGGGTACTCAAGTCGAAGACGATCCTCCCTTTCCCAAGTAGCTTCTTTCTCGGAATGGTGTGACCATTGAACCTTGAGAAACTTGATGTTTTGGCGTCGAGTGGTACGCTCGGCTTGATCAAGGATTCGAACGGGATATTCCCGATATGTGAGATTATCTTGGAGATCAAGCGTTTCGTGGTCCACTCCACGGATAGGATCCGAGAAGCAACGCCTGATTTGGGAAACATGGAAGACGTCATGAACCTTGGAAAGATGCGGAGGTAGTTCCAATTGGTAGGCAACTTCTCCTCGCTTGGCAAGAATGCGAAAGGTTCCAATGTAACGAGGAGCCAATTTGCCTTTGATACCGAATCGATGGGTTCCCTTTAAAGGAGTCACCCGAAGGTAAGCCTTCTCGTCAACCTCAAAAGTCATAGCCTTATGTTTGCGATGATAATGGCTCTTTTGGCGAGATTGGGCTGTTTTCAATTTCTCACGAATAATGCGAACCTGCTCTTCTGCTTCCTGAATCATATCCGGGCCAAAGAGTTGTCTTTCCCCGGTTTCTGACCAGTTAAGAGGCGTTCGACATTTTCGTCCATAGAGAACCTCGAAAGGAGCTTTGCCCAAGCTAGCTTGATAACTATTGTTATAAGCGAACTCGGCGAATGGAAGGCATTTCTCCCAATCCATGCCGAACGAGATGACAGAAGCTCGGAGCATATCCTCCAGAATTTGATTAACTCGTTCTACCTGACCACTTGATTGAGGGTGAAAGGCGGTGCTAAAAGAGAGACGAGTTCCCATAGCATTTTGGAAACTTTCCCAAAATCGAGAGGTAAGGAGACTTCCACGGTCTGAGTTAATTTCCAATGGGACACCATGAACAGACACTATTCGGGAGATGTACAAGTCAGCTAGCTGGCTCGCGGTTATACTCTCACGAACAGGTAGGAAGTGGGCTACTTTGCAGAGACGATCGACAACAACGAAGATAGCATTATTCCCTCTCTTGGTCCTGGGAAACCCGGTACTGAAATCCATACCGATTTTATCCCATTTCCATTCAGGAATAGCCAGAGGCTGAAGGGTGCCAGCAGGCCGTTGATGCTCTGCTTTAACACGACGGCAGACGTCGCAATTAGCAATGTATTGAGCAATTTCTCTCTTCATCCTAGTCCACCAAAACCCCTGGCGTAGGTCTTGATACATTTTAGTACTACCGGGATGAATGGTGAGAGGAGATTCATGAGCTTCCTTAAGGATCAATCGCCTCAGGTTGCGTACCTTGGGAACCACTAGGCGGTCTCCAAAGAACACAACACCTTGGTCATCAACGGAGAAACAATCTGCAACTCCTTTCTTGATGTTTCTCTTAATACAAGAGATTCCCGGATCTACCTTCTGAGCTTTGATGATCTGATCGTAAGGGTAGGTTTCGCCACCAGGGTGGATAGAAATCCTCGAGGAACAATGTGAAGGTTAAGCTTGCAGAATTCCTCGTGGAGAAGTGGTTGAATTTGTTGTAACATCAAGTTGTTACAGTAGGATTTACGGCTGAGCGCATCAGCCATGATGTTGGCTTTGCCGGGGTGTAAGTTATTCCTAGGTCGTAATCTGTGATCAACTCGACCCAATGTCTTTGCCTGAGATTCAAATCCGGTTGGGTGAAGATGTATTTCAGACTTTGGTGATCGGTGAAAATCTCGCAACGGTTACCGAGAAGGTAATGTCGCCATGTTTTGAGTGCATGGACTACGGCTGCAAGCTCTAGATCATGTGTGGGATAATTATCCTCGTGTGGACGCAACTGTCGGGAAGCGTAGGCAATCACGTGACGATCTTGCATGAGTATGCAACCTAGTCCTTGTCGCGAGGCGTCGCAATAGATAACAAAGTCCTTAGAAAAATCTGGTGGTATGAGTACGGGAGCAGATGTCAGGCGTCTTTTCAGTTCCTGAAAGCTGAACTCGCACTGTGGGGTCCACTCGAACTTTTTATCTTTCTTGAGGAGTTCGGTTAGAGGTTTAGCAACCTTGGAGAAATTCTCGACGAAGCGGCGACAGTAGCTCGCTAAACCAAGGAAAATCCGAACTTGCTTGACCGATTCAGGTGGAGTCCAGTCAAGGATGGCTTGAACTTGCTCGGGATTGACAGCAATACCCTTACCAGAGATTACATGGCCTAGATAGGTCACTTCTGGCAACCAGAATTCACACTTGGAGAATTTAGCATAAAGGCGATGCTCTCGAAGTTTCGTCAGTACTAGCCTTAGATGCTCGGCATGTTCTTCCTCATTCTTGGAGTAGATGAGTATATCATCGAGGTATACTACGACGAATTTATCCAAATACTCCATGAAGATTGAGTTCATTAACCGAGAGAAGGTGGCTGGAGCATTGGTTAAACCGAAAGACATGACAGTGTACTCGTATTGGCCATAACGAGTAACAAAGGCCGTTTTAGGAATGTCCCCGTTCTTGATTTTGATTTGATGGTAGCCCAACCTCAAATCCATTTTAGAGAAGACTGAGGATCCAGCGAGCTGATCATACAGGTCGTTGATCCTGGGGAGTGGATACTTGTTCTTGATAGTGACTAGGTTGACAGGTCGGTAATCTACAACCATCCGATCCGTACCATCCTTCTTCTTGACGAAGAGGACAGGGCAAGCCCACGGAGAAGAACTAGGATGAATGAAACCTTTTTTCAAGGACTCATCGAGTTGTTTCTTAAGCTCGGCTAGTTCTAGGGGTGCCATCTTATAGGGTCTTCTAGAGATTGGGACGGTTCCTGGAACAAGGTCTATCACGAACTCAACATCCCTGTCAGGTGGAATACCTGGCAGTTCTTCAGGGAAGACATCCGGGAAGTCACGGACTACCGGCACATCTTCAAGGTCTAGAAGAGGGTTGGCATTTAATGAGTAAAGCTGACGCTTAGACACTCGGGTCAAAACATTGACTGTCTTGCCCGACGGATGAGTGAGTTGAACAGTTCTAGTAGAGCAATCAATCTTAGCATAATGGGCTGACATCCAGTCCATACCCAAGATGATATTTATGTCCGAGGACTTGAGAGCTATTAGTGATGCAAGGAAGACCAATCTGTCGACAAGAATTTCATTTCCATGGCTTATCCTAGAGGTTTGCCATCTAGAACCAAGAGTTTGAATGTCCATGGAGGTAGGCATGTCACTAAATGTGGTGTTGTGCAATCGAGCATAGCTCTCAGAGATAAATGAATGAGATGCTCCAGTATCGAAAAGAACAGTTGTCGGATGGCAATTAACAAGGAGCGTACCAAGGACGACGTTGGGATCCTCATGAGTTTCTTCAGTTGAAACATAGTTGACATGGCCACGTGCAGTGGTGGCTGGCTTGGCGTAGTAAGTCTTTCCTGCTGGCTTACCACGGCCAACGGACTGTCCAGGTTGATTGAGGTTGTTTCGGGGGCACTCGCGCAAATACTGACCCGTTTCTCCACACTTGAAGCATGTCACAACATTGGGGCGTGGAGCAGCATTAGCAGCGGGGCCACCATAGACCTTGGGCGGTGCGTACTGCTGGTTGGGGCGAGGCGCCTCGAAGGATGGCCTCGGAGTGAACCTAGGTGGCAGAGCAGTGTTTGGAATCCAGACCCGGCGCTTCTGGGATCCGGAGCCGGATGAGGAACCAAAATCGCGAGAGTGCTTGCGTGTAGCGTCATAGTCAGTCTATCCTGTCTCAGCACTGATGGCCTTGTTGACCAATTTCTGGAAGGAGGTGCACTCGTGCAGACGAAGATCACGGCGAAGCTCGGGGCTAAGTCCCTTGCGGAACCTTGCCTGCTTCTTGGCATCGGTGGATACCTCTTCAGGAGCATAGCGTGCTAGATTCCCAAACTCACGGCTATATGCATCCACAGTCAGTCTGCCTTGGGTGAAGTTGCAGAATTCTTCCCGCTTACGGTCTATGAGACCCTCCGGAATATGATGCTCACGGAAAGCCTCACTGAATTCAGCCCAAGTAGTGATTTGGCCGGCTGGGCGCATAGCCTCAAAGTTTTCCCACCAAAGGCTAGCAGGGCCTTCGAGGTGATAGGCAGCGTAGGTAACCTTATCAGCTTCGGCTACGTTGGCAGAACGTAGCTTATGGGTGATGCTGCGAAGCCAATCATCCGCATCAAGGGGCTCGACGGAATGGTTAAACTTCGGTGGGTACAACTTGATAAAGTCATTGATGGACACCAGGTCGTTCCTCTGGTGATGTGCAGTATTCTACTCAATTCGCTCTAGCAAGCGGTTAGTCTCACGCTTGTTTCTTTCTGCCTCCAGCATAACTTCGGCCAATGAAGGCGGTTGGGGCAGATTCTCCCCCCTAGCTGCATTGGCTTCACCCTGCGCCTGGACAGCAGGGTTGTTGCGAGTGTTAACCATCCTAGGAGAGACAAAACAACGGTTTAGACAAGGATGGCTAAATCTTGGCAGGGAAATGCGGAATGTAATGGATAACACGGAATGCAGAGATGATCATTAGTATGACATGGTAACATAGCAACCGACATACATATACCAACGGTCATACACACCATACATAGTTTAGTACAAGCCCAGGCTAGGGTACAACTACGATGAAAGACGATACATCTCATCAGAGGCATTCCAAGCTCCTATACATTATTTTTCTACACCTCCGGAACATGATACACACCAAGTCATATCCCACAAGACACGCAGGACTGTGGGGAATACAACTGTTACAATACTAGTGGAACTACTACCAACTCAGACGTCTCCGTAGTAATCTTCATAGAAGTCACCACCATGTCCTGGGAGCTGAACATGATCATCTGGAAACAGTCGGTCCTGTGGAGCTTGCGGTCCATAAGGACTCGGGTGTGGCCTTGGTCCAACAAACGGTGGCAGACGGGGTCCACGAGGAGGGGTGATGCCTCCTACATCACGCCATTCCATACATTCTGGCAGACCAGATCGCACGGGGTACAAGTCCCTCATGTCCATATACCCAGCCTGCACGGCAGGTGCAAACCGTGTCAGAGTGGCCCAGTGATCAGCACGAGCATTAAAGAGCTCCATTCGCAAGGCACGATTCTCACGGTCCTTGTCCTCAAGCATCTCGGTGGTGGTGCGGAGTAGTGAATCCTCATGGGTAGGATCACAGTAGGTAGCCTGATAATACCCCTGTGCCCCAGGGAGTGATGCTGGCATATAGCGGAAGTCAGTGTTCTGAAGCAAGGCAGTTCTGGCTCGCATGATAGTCATCATCGAGTAAGCTGCGTCCTGCACGGACATCTCGATGGTAACCCCAAGTCCATAAGAGCAATGGAGGGGTTCAGTGGCTCCAGATAGGATGGGTAAATCCTGACTGTGCAAAAATACTGGCTTTGATTGAAGTTTCGAAACTGCTCCTCGACGGTATACTCGGGATACCAACGATAGCCTGTCTCAACCATCACTCGGACCAGCATGGCCGTGTGACCAGGTACGCCGAGGCACCGGGTCAGACGAACCACTTGATTCTGGGAACGGGTGGCCATCTGAAAGCACGAAATAATGCAAGGCATTAGTATTTCTAGGAGAATTCGGACAGCATAACGGCTGTAAATGCTCGGAAAAGGATTTGAGACATTCGCAACAGTTTGCAATACCACTCAACAACATCATGTCAAGGTTCTGGTTCAACCGACAACATACTAAGGTAGTAGAAACTGAACCGAAGCATGGAACCAACAATCCTATAAGTTACTACGGATTAGTAACACGTGAACCTGATAGAGAGGAGAGAGCCTAGTCCTTAACCCACGTAGAATGAGAAGAGAATGACTCAGATCAGAGGGCATGAGGTAAAGGAGTAAAAGCACCTTACGTTCCCTCCCACAATCAATTCCCCTACATATAACTAAAGCATTTCTAGACTCGACATCGACCAGTTTGGCTTAACGCACCTACAGGCAGTCCGGCTCTGATGCCAACGCTGTCAGGACCCCGATTCTAAGTCACACCGATCTAGCCTGTAACACCTCATATCACATTGCGGCCTCACGCACGGTACTCCCACGGGTGTCGCCTTACCATGGCCCGGGACCGTTTTCGCCTTTTGGCTCACGTATATGACAATGTCACTAGCATCCATATGACAGAGAACCCGGGCCGACATGGCTAGTCGTGAACCCAAAGCGGCACTAACATATGGGGACAGGCATACATGAATCAACATCAAACGTGTCGGTCAGCAGCGTGTGAATCCGGGCTGTAGCACTGGGCTAACAGGACTCCGGGAACCCGGGCTGTAGTAGGCTAGGCAGGACTCCGGATGTCACCACGTGACGTTTCCCCGAAGGGACAGACACAGGAACGATATGAATCACATGCCGGCCAGTCAAGTGTCCAGAGCAGTAGTGCTGGGCTAGCAGGACTCCGGTGAACCGGGCTGTAGCGGACTACTATGGCTCAAGGAGGCACTAGACTACATTTCCCCATAAGAGAGGCTGCCAAGGATAAACAACTAGATTGTCGGATCCCACACATACCAAGCATTTCAATCATACACACAATATGCTCGATATGTGCAAATACAACATGGCATCACAACAAAACTCTACAACTCAAGTACTTTATTTAAAGGGCTCCGGAGAGCCTTACATAACTTGTTCATACAGATAGGGGTCACATGACGCGACACTCAAGTCATACAAACATACAAGCACATGCGGAAGCAAACTGTCTGGGTACAGACGCTAGAAAGAAAGAAGGCTTGACGAAGCCTGTCTATCTACGTAGGCCCTTCACAAGCCTAGATCACCACCTGGGTGGCAAGTCACTCGTCGTCGTCGAGTTCTACATAGAACCCTCAGAAGGGGCGGTGTTGTCATCTGAAAACAGTAATTGAAGCAACATGAGTACAAAGGTACTCAGCAAGTCTTACAACAGATCCTACTATACATGTTCATTCTCAAGAAGGTAGTGGAGTTATTGCAGCAAGCCAGCTTTGACTCTTGGCTAAGCTATCCTACGAGACACCACTTGTGAAATAGTTTTCGCACACGAGTCCACTACACACCATTTCAATACTCCACCGTGGATCCTCCCTCGTCATCCCACGAGAGAGCCATCCGCGGTACTCACACTTATCTTGAGGCTTTTAGTAGTATCCATTTACTTGTCTATGAACTGCATAAGCGACCAAGTAGTCCTTTACCGCGGACGCGGCTAATCGAATAGTTTTATACCCTGCAGGGGTGTACTTCGTCACACACGCTCTCACCACTTATCGTCGCTACATGACGTGTACTCAACAACCTTCAAGCAGAAGCCCAACGTGGGTGTCGGCCACAGCCTACCTAAACACTCGAGTCTCTAGTCCAGGTTTATCGCCTATTCAGGTTCCATCCGCAGGGAGTCCGGCCGAGGTTTCCACATACGTCCCCGAACGATGTGTGCAGGGTTCCCAAGACACCAAACGGGCGACTCGGTACACCGGGCCACGAGCCTACCGCATCACAGCCCATCCCTTGGTCAGCGCTGTCCACGGCCTCCAGCTTACTACAAACACCAGAAACTACGTGCAACTCCTGGACAGAGGACAAGGGTGATTAAGAAGCCGAGGGGGTCCATTGGTTTCGGGCCCAATGCGTGGTAGTAGCTGAATCTTAAATCACGCATACAGATCTCAGTTCTTAGGGACGGTCTCAATGAAACAACCCACCATGTACTCCTACATGGCCTCCCATCGATACCTTTACCAAATCGTATTCAACACCTCACTCTCATTACCGACACACGCTTTCACTCTAGTTCATCACCCTGATGAGCCAGACCTGACACGACTCTAAGCGTAGCAAGCATAGCATTGTAGGAACACAACATGGCTCAATCAACTCCTACACATGGTAGTGGGTTTCATCTAGTTACTGTGGCAATGACAGGTCATGCAAAGGAAAGTGGGTTCAACTACCGCAACACCCAGCAGTTTGAATCGCGTTGTCTTAATGCAGTAAATGAGAGCAGAAGCGAGAAGATGGGTTTGTATCAAAATGATCAATGGGTTGCTTGCCTGACGGAGTGGTGGTGGGATACTGCCCTTCAGTTGGATACTCGTGAATATCCTCGGAGGCAGGACCTACCACAATGAACATACCGAAGCACAATCAACACCAAGCAAGTGCAACAATATGATGCATGCATGAGACATGGCAAAATGGATGTATTGGGCTAATGCAACTAAGACCAGATGGGTTTGGACTATTTTGAATCAAAGATTCAAATTCCAAGTTCATATGTGGCCTCTTTTAGTGCTTTATCTTGTTCTACATTAAACAGTAGGTTAACTTGCTTAAACATGCATGAAACCAGTATAGATGGATAGAATGGACTTTTCTGATCATTTTTCATATATAAATCTTTTCATTCTGAGCTATAGATTATTTTCTATGATTTTTTTGAAGTTTGTGATAATTTCTGGAATTTCCTGTATAAGAATAATTCCAGTAATTAAGTTACTTATTGCGTCAGCAGTGTGTCATGATGACGTCAGCGGTCAACGGGGTCGTCCAGGTCAAACCTGACGTGTGGGTCCCCTGTGTTAGTGTCACTGTTAGGTAATTAACTAATTAGGATTAATTTTAAACTCTAACTCAGATTAATTAGCAGGCGGGCCCCACTTGTCAGTGACTCTGGGGAGTCAACCCGTGGTCAAACCACGCTGACTCACCGGTGTTTAGCCGCCGGCGACGTCCAGACGCGGCGGTGGTGTGCGGGATCCGTGCTCCGGCGACCAAATGGACGGCGGAGAGCACCTACGTGTAGCTGGGAGCAAACCGCATCGACTGGTGGTGGTGGTGGAGCACGGGGTCCCCGGAATCGACGCCGGCGACGAGCAGTGCAGCTGCCGAGGTATGGGTGTAGTCGAACCCGGTGCTAGAGAGCACGGCGAGGGGCGTGCGATGGTGCTACGGGCTCCTGGCGATGTAGTGGAGCTAACGGCCATGGTGGTGCGACCGTTGGATTGCTGGAGCCTCGTCGGCGACGAGCTCGTGCGGCGGCGTGTATGGGTGAGATACGTGCAGGGGCTACGGAGCTCGAGAGGGAGAAAGGAGAGGATGGGAAGGTGGCCAGGCTCACGGTGGTTGCGACGAAGCGGACGGCGAGGTCGGCGGCGAACTGCTGCGGTGGTGACGGCGGAGGGGATCTCCAACGGTGAGCGGCGAAGGCGAGGTCGGAGCAGAGGCTTCGGGGCAAGCTAGCGCTCGGGGCTCGACCTGCTCGAAGGAGAAGGCGACAGCGGAGCTGTTGGACACGGTGGGACGGCGCGAGGACGACGGTGGGCGCGGCTACTCTGGCTGGGTGGCAGCGGCTGCGTCGGCCATGGTGGAGGAAGGCGAGGGAGAGGCGATGGGGGAGAAAGGGGTGTCCAGGGGCTCGGGGGCGCGTCGTGGAGGGTCGTCCAACTCGTCTACGGGCGAGGCGGCAAGCAGGTGGCGCCGTGGCGACCTCGCGCTCGCCGGCGTCACCTCTCTGCCTGCTCTGGCGAGAGCAGGCAGCTGACTGGCTATGGGCCAGCACAGTGCTGGGCCGCCAGGTGGGCTGCCAGGTAAGTCCTTCTCTGCTTTCTGTTTTCTCTCTTTTTATTTATTTCTGTTCTATGTTTTGAAATAGTAAAAATACTATTCCATTTAGGAAAATCCTGGAAATATTCAGAGGCACCTTTGAAATTATTCTCAACAGCCTAAAAATACCTTCAAGATTATTTGGGCATTTTAAAATATTTATAGGATTTAAATTGCCAAAATGCAAATACTTATGGCTTGATGAAAAATCCAGAATAGCCTCCAAAAATATGAAACCATTTTTGGCAGAGGTTTTAGCCAGGGCCAAAGATGGTGAACATTTATGGAGGGCATTTCAGGTTCATTGAAAAGGATTTTAGTAAACCCTAGTTGTTTCAGGGGGGTGCTGGGGGTTTCTGGCATCCCCATTTCAAGTTTCTGTGAAAAATAGACATGATGCAACACTCTAATGCATGAACTAGCTAGGATGTGACAATATTTCCTTCAGTCTCCCACTTGCACTAGAGTCAATAATCTAGATTACACAGTAATGATTCTAACACCCATGGAGCCTTGGTGCTGATCATGTTTTGCTCGTGGAAGAGGCTTAGTCAACGGGTCTGCAACATTCAGATCCGTATGTATCCTGCAAATTTCTATGTCTCCCACCTGGACTACATCCCGGATGGAGTTGAAGCGTCTCTTGATGTGCTTGGTTCTCTTGTGAAATCTGGATTCCTTCGCCAAGGCAATTGCACCAGTATTGTCACAAAAGATTTTCATTGGACCTGATGCACTAGGTATGACACCTAGATCGGATATGAACTCCTTCATCCAGACTCCTTCATTTGCTGCTTCCGAAGCAGCTATGTACTCCGCTTCACACGTAGATCCCGCCATGATGCTTTGTTTAGAACTGCACCAACTGATAGCTCCACCGTTCAATGTAAACACGTATCCGGTTTGTGATTTAGAATCGTCCGGATCAGTGTCAAAGCTTGCATCAACGTAACCATTTACGACTAGCTCTTTGTCACCTCCATAAACGAGAAACATATCCTTAGTCCTTTTCAGGTATTTCAGGATGTTCTTGACCGCTGTCCAGTGGTCCACTCCTGGATTACTTTGGTACCTCCCTGCTAAACTTATAGCAAGGCACACATCAGGTCTGGTACACAGCATTGCATACATGATAGAGCCTATGGCTGAAGCATAGGGAACATCTTTCACCTTCTCTCTATCTTCTGCAGTGGTCGGGCATTGAGTCTTACTCAACTTCACACCTTGTAACACAGGCAAGAACCCTTTCTTTGCTTGATCCATTTTGAACTTCTTCAAAACGTTGTCAAGGTATGTGCTTTGTGAAAGTCCAATTAAGCATCTTGATCTATCTCTATAGATCTTGATGCCCAATATATAAGCAGCTTCACCGAGGTCCTTCATTTAAAAACTCTTATTCAAGTATCCCTTTATGCTATCTAGAAATTCTATATCATTTCCAATTAGCAATATGTCATCCACATATAATATCAGAAGTGCTACAGAGCTCCCACTCACTTTCTTGTAAATACAGGCTTCTCCAAAAGGCTGTACAAAACCAACTGCTTTGATCACACTATCAAAGCGTTTATTCCAACTCCGCGAGGCTTGCACCAGTCCATAAATGGATCGCTGGAGCTTGCACACTTTGTTAGCTCCCTTTGGATCGACAAAACCTTCCGGTTGCATCATATACAACTCTTCTTCCGGAAATCCATTCAGGAATGCAGTTTTTGCATCCATTTGCCAAATTTCATAATCATAAAATGTGGCAATTGTAACATGATTCAAACAGACTTAAGCATTGCTACGGGTGAGAAGGTCTCATCGTAGTCAATCCCTTGTTGTCGAAAACCTTTCGCAACAAGTCGAGCTTTATAGACAGTAACATTACCGTCAGCGTCTGTCTTCTTCTTGAAGATCCATTTATTCTCAATGGCTTGCCGATCATCGGGCAGGTCAACCAAAGTCCACACTTTGTTCTCATACATGGATCCCATCTCAGATTTCATGGCCTCAAGCCATTTTGCGGAATCTGGGCTCACCATCGCTTCTTCATAGTTCGTAGGTTCGTCATGGTCTAGTAACATAACCTCCAGAACAGGATTACCATACCACTCAGGTGCGGATCTTACTCTGATTGACCTACGAGGTTCAGTAACAACTTGATATGAAGTTTCATGATCATCATCATTAACTTCCTCACTAATTGGTATAGACGTCACAGGAACGGGTTTCTGTGATGAACTATTTTCCAATAAGGGAGCAGGTACGGTTACCTCATCAAGTTCTACTTTCCTCCCACTCACTTCTTTAGAGAGAAACTCCTTCTCTAGAAAGGATCCATTCTTAGCAACGAATGTTTTTCCTTCGGATCTGTGATAGAAGGTGTACCCAACAGTCTCCTTTGGGTATCCTATGAAGACACATTTCTCCGATTTGGGTTCGAGCTTATCAGGTTGAAGCTTTTTCACATAAGCATCGCAGCCCCAAACTTTAAGAAACGACAACTTTGGTTTCTTGCCAAACCACAGTTCATAAGGTGTCGTCTCAACGTATTTGGATGGTGCCCTATTTAACGTGAATGCAGCCGTCTCTAAAGCATAACCCCAAAATGATAGCGGTAAATCAGTAAGAGACATCATAGATCGCACCATATCTAGTAAAGTACGATTACGACGTTCGGACACACCATTACGCTGTGGTGTTCCGGGTGGCGTGAGTTGCGAAACTATTCTGCATTGTTTCAAATGTAGACCAAACTCGTAACTCAAATATTCTCCTCCACGATCAGATCGTAGAAACTTTATTTTCTTGTTACGATGATTTTCAACTTCACTCTGAAATTCTTTGAACTTTTCAAATGTTTCAGACTTATGTTTCATTAAGTAGATATACCCATATCTGCTTAAATCATCTGTGAAGGTGAGAAAATAACGATATTCGCCGCGAGCCTCAACATTCATCGGACCACATACATCTGTATGTATGATTTCCAACAAATCTGTTGCTCACTCCATAGTTCCGGAGAACGGCATTTTAGTCATCTTGCCCATGAGGCATGGTTCGCAAGTACCAAGTGATTCATAATCAAGTGATTCCAAAAGTCCATCAGTATGGAGTTTCTTCATGTGCTTTACACCAATATGACCCAAACGGCAGTGCCACAAATAAGTTGCACTATCATTATCAACTCTGCATCTTTTGGTTTCAACATTACGAATATGTGTATCACTACTATCGTGATTCATCAAAAATAGACCACTCTTCAAGGGTGCATGACCATAAAAGATATTACTCATATAAATAGAACAACCATTATTCTCTGATTTAAATGAATAACCGTCTCGCATCAAACAAGATCCAGATATAATGTTCATGCTCAACGCTGGCACCAAATAACAATTATTTAGGTCTAATACTAATCCCGAAGGTAGATGTAGAGGTAGCGTGCCGACGGCGATCACATCGACTTTGGAACCGTTTCCCACGCGCATCGTCACCTCGTCCTTGGCCAGTGTTCGCTTAATCTGTAGTCCCTGTTTTGAGTTGCAAATATTAGCAACAGAACCAGTATCAAATACCCAGGTGCTACTGCGAGCTCTGGTAAGGTACACATCAATAACATGTATATCACATATACCTTTGTTCACCTTGCCATCCTTCTTCTCCGCCAAATACTTGGGGCAGTTCCGCTTCCAGTGACTAGTCTGCTTGCAGTAGAAGCACTCAGTCTCAGGCTTAGGTCCAGACTTGGGTTTCTTCTCTTGAGCAGCAACTTGCTTGTTGTTCTTCTTGAAGTTCCCCTTCTTCTTCCCTTTGCCCTTTTTCTTGAAACTGGTGGTCTTATTAACCATCAGCACTTGATGCTCCTTCTTGATTTCTACCTCCACAGCTTTTAGCATTGCGAAGAGCTCGGGAATCGTCTTATCCATCCCTTGCATGTTATAGTTCATCACGAAGCTCTTGTAGCTTGGTGGCAGTGATTGAAGAACTATGTCAATGATGCTATCATCCGGAAGATTAACTCCCAGTTGAATCAAGTAATTATTATACCCAGACATTTTGAGTATATGCTCACTGACAGAACTATCTCCTCCATCTTACAGCTGTAGAACTTATTGGAGACTTCATAACTCTCAATCCGGGCATTTTCTTGAAATATTAACTTCAACTCCTGGAACATCTCATATGCTCCATGACGTTAAAAACGTCGTTGAAGACCCGGTTCTAAGCCGTAAAGCAGGGCTCACTGAACTATTGAGTAGTCATCAGCTTTGCTCTGCCAGACGTTCATAACATCTGGTGTTGCTCCTGCAGCAGGTTTGGCACCTAGAGGTGCTTCCAGGACGTAATTCTTTTGTGCAGCAATGAGGATAATCCTCAAGTTACAGACCCAGTCTGTGTAATTGCTACTGTGGCACCCCGGCTCAGAGCGGCCGGTTTACCCTACATTGCCAGCCCAGAGATCATGTCTTCTGGCAACACACAACATATTGGTACAGAAAACAACCGCTTTATTGATGCTAGTGGAACAGAGTTCATATTACAACAGTGGTCGAGGCTAAGCGGCACACTCGGTGCGGGGGAACAATATGTACATTATTTAGTGAACATAAAGGGGCCTCGACTCAAACAACTACGTGGCAGCGGAATAACGTCGTAGCGGAAGCTCCATATCATAGGGACACTAATGTGGACATGATCTAGACTCGAACAGCGCTCCTTTCCAATGAGACTTTCCTCAAATCTGGCATGACACGCCAGGTCAGTACATTGAATGTACTTGCAAGCTCACAACAAGCATAATCATAATGACAAACAATATAATGATTTTAACCAATTATTAATAATGCAACATTATATGTCAACATGCTGCGATCAAGCCCGAACGTCCCTCAGGACAGCTTACCAACTGTGATCATCTCTGGACCACAAACACACCACCATAGTGGTCTTTCTCAAGAACAACTCGTGATCCTTACGGCGATCACAACCACGACCATCATTTGGACCCAAATACCTCGATGGCCTTTCTGCCATCCATTGACAATGCAAAGTTCATAGCTTAGTGTGCAATTTTTATTAAACGTTGACTCATGGTGGGACCTAGTACGAGGTGTCCGTGACCGTGGACTCGGCTATCGATAGATTATACACTCTGCAGAGGTAGCACACTGTACCCACACCATGGAACCCATGGCCTTGCATTCCCATTGGGGTGGACCAACGGCATTCCGACAAAACCCCTCCATTGCCACAGCACTCTCCCGGCCACTCCGACCCAAATCCCCAACGGGCTGGTCCTGGGTGGCCCCATGTCTACCAAAGACACCCCAACCACCGTCGTGGTCAAAACACTCCCACTCGGGGACTCGGTACCATAATCTCATCAACGAGCACACAAGATTATGTGTGCTTACCGGGCCAGGGAAAACACGACATAATCTTCCCTAGATGGAGGCACTGACCAGTGGCCATGTCAATGGACCGAATCAAGGCCTTCCCACAAGGCAAATGTGGTTGCACTGGAAAGAAACTCAATTCAGCGGCACCATGACCCAGTCAACGGTATATTCAAGTTGAGTTATATTCAGGATTAACTTTTAACTAAAAATGACCGGTGTCATAGCATGCCATGAAATGCAAAACAACACATGCATCACATATTGATAAAAATGACCGACGTCGTCCATATGCACACCAAGCATAAACGTCAACAACTCATATTACTCTACTTGATCAAAATGACTCACAACTTAACCAAAATATTTTGCAACAACTTTTATTAATTTCCTACGCAAGAAAGTAACTCCAATAAATTTTTCATATGCTTGACCAAAAGATATCATAATCAACAACTCTTAATTTCTTTATCACTAAGTTGGGTTCAAACATTCTGTAA
This sequence comes from Triticum aestivum, assembly GCF_018294505.1. Lineage (NCBI taxonomy): Eukaryota > Viridiplantae > Streptophyta > Magnoliopsida > Poales > Poaceae > Triticum > Triticum aestivum. The sequence continues at coordinate 284,490,109 of NC_057799.1, read as the reverse complement.
GACAAGTAATATGATTAAACAAGTATTTAACAGAATATTTGCTAACAAATTTTTATCAATTTAAGAATGCAAACACAAAGCTTTAAATAATTACTAACATGCATAACAAAATTATTTCTAACATCACCTCAAATAAATTTTAACTTGCTTTACCCACTTAAACTAGTTTCAACTATTCTGTAAATCAAGCATAACAACTGACCAATACTTAATAGAATACAAATAATTCAATAATTATTTAAATGCATGGGTTAATCATTTCATGTAAGTGAGAAAATCAAAAATATTGAAATGGCATCATAAAAATGTTGCTGTGGCTTGCCTTAGTGCAGATGAGGTTCACAAGCCTCCTGGTGATCCTCAAGACAAGCCTCACCTTCTGAAAATAATTTTAAACACAAAAAGAGAATATCAAGAACACTTCCGAAATTCACCAGAAATTCTAAACAGCTCAGAAAAATCTCATCTTTGGTGAGCTGTTAGATTTCCTTTCAAAGAACACAATGCAAAAAGAATCATCTCATTTGGACTTATGGTTAAAAAGTTAAAATTGTTTGAAGCTCTATGGAATATAAATGAATTTCAATAAAAAGAAACAGCTGGGGGGTGACGTCGAAGGCGTAAAGCCCAGGGGCGCCACCACTTGTACCGCTTCATGCGTGTACTGAGTGGCTGACTAGCGGGCCCCGCTAGTCAGGTGGCGGAAGAGGAAGAGAGAAACAGAGAGGGCCGCGGCTTCGTCGGAGCTCTCGCCGGCGACGAGGGCTCCTTGGCCCAAACGAGAGGGAGGGATTGAGAGGGGGGACGATGGCGCACCTGCCCGTACCCGTAGCGTGGCTAGGGGTGGTCGGACGGCGTCGGAAACTAGCTCGCAAGCGGAGGCAGAACATGGAGGTCGCCGGAGTTGAGGAAGACGGCGAGCAGAGGTCACTCCAGAGGCTCCAAGTAGGCGAGATGGCCTCACCAGAGAGAGGCGAAGGCCTTGGAGGGGTCGCCCAGGCCTAGGAGGGGCTGGAGCTACCGCGGCGACCAGAGGGGATCGCCGGCGAGCTCGAGCTCGGGGACGGCGGCCCGAGGCCTGCCCGGCCGGGCTACGGCTTCCTATTCTATCGTGGGGTGTGTGTGAGTGCTGGATGGTGCTCGAGGAGGCTGGGGGTGGCTCTATTTATAGGCGAGCGGCGAGGGTGCTTCGGGCTCCGCCGGTGGACACCTGTCCACGGCGCCCGGCGACGAGCGGCGTCAGTGAGAGGGGGAGAAGGCGACGGAGGTCACATGGCCACTGTGGGCGAGCGGAGACGAGCACAGGATCAAGGGGATGGCGACGAGCACAGTGCGCTCCGCACTGTTGGGCTGGCCGGACCTTGCCCGTGCTCGCTGCGGCGAGCTCCGGCGTCGGCGAGTGCCAGGGAGGAGTTAAGGACGTCGAGACGATGATGGTGGCGGGGTTTGGCATGGTTGGGCAGGCGGGAGAAGCGAGCACGCTCGAACAGAGCGCTCGGCGTCACCCGGAGCGCGTCGACACGCATGCCTGGCATCGTGGACACGCGTGGTCACCGCGCGAACTCTCTCCTCAGGCCATCCTTCGTCCAAAAATCATTTCCGGCATGTTGTTCGTGGTAGTTTTGAAGTTTACCACGGTTTGGTTTGGATCCAGGTGTAGTAGAGAAGATTTTACAAGCCAGGTAAGTTTCTGGTCAGTAACTTTGTGATGTTACTGTGGTCAAATGGCTTGGATTTTGGGGATGTGCTTTGGAGGCTAGTTATAAGTTACTAAGGTAAAGATGCACAAGAAAGTTCAGGTCAAATGGAGCAAGTAAAATGGTAGTTGCTGTAGAAACCACCATTTTTGTCCAGAACAGAAAAGATTTTCTGTAGCAAAAATATTCCAAAAAGTGATGAAATATTTTTGCTTAGGGAGGTGCCCTAGGGTCCCTAGAATATTTGTGAATTATCTTAGAATTTTCTGAGCCATAAAAATTAGGGTTGCCTTGAAGCAAACAGATCTGGCTTAGGGTTTTTGAGAGAAAATGAATATTTTTCATTTAAGAAAAATATTCCAAAGGTTATTTTGTGGTGGATCAGAAGTGAAGTGATGGTTTGGGAGAGAAGTGAACACTTGGGTGAAAGCCAAGGATGCCCAAGTGTTTAAGTCCAAATGAAAAGATTCAGAAACTCCAAGTTTCAAAAACTTTCAAATGAAATTTCAAGCAAATAAGAAAGGGCAAAAACCAGGCTGTCACAAACCTCCCCCACTTAGAATGAATCTCGTCCTCGAGATTCGGTTGCTTGGGAAAACCACTCTGGATACTGACTCTTAAGGAACTCTTCCTGCTCCCAAGTTGCTTCTGACTCGGTGTGATGCTCCCACTAAACCTTGAAAAAATTTCTGACTTTGCTGCGAGTGACCCTTTCCACTTGATCCAAAATTTTGGACGGTCTTTCTTCATAAGTTAAATCCTTTGCCAATTCTATCTCAGCCATTGCAGTCCTTTTCTCAGGCGGGGATATGCATCGTCTCAATTGCGAAACATGGAACACATTGTGTATTTCTGACAACTCCAGGGGTAGTTCCAGTTGGTATGCAACCGTACCCACTCGAGACATAATTGAGAATGGACCAATGAATCTGGGTGCCAGCTTTCCACGAGTCTGAAATCGCTTAACTCCTTTCATAGGAGTGACTCGGAGGTACTCATGTTCTCCAGGTTCAAAACTGACCTGCCGGTGCTTTGCATCATAATAACTCTTCTGACGGGATTTGGCCAATTGCAGTCGGTCTCTGATTTCCCTGACTTGTTTCTCGGCTTCCATCATGAGATTGGTTCCGAAGATATGGCTATCTCCAGCTTGAGACCAATTTAGAGGAGTGCGGCACTTACGACCATGTAGAGCTTCATAGGGTGACATCTTTAGACTGGTCTGGAAACTATTGTTATACGAGAACTCAGCGTATGGCAAGCAATCTTCCCAGTTCGCCCCGTTGGCTAGCACACAGGCTCGCAACATATCTTCGAGTATTTGATTTACTCGCTCTGTCTGACCGTCCGTCTGGGGGTGATAAGCAGTACTATATTTTAGTGCTGTCCCCAAGGCTTAATGGAGACGGGACCAGAAAGCGGAGGTAAACCAAGAACCTCGGTCGGAAGTGATAGTCTGGGGTACCCCATGCAGACTGACGATTCTGGATACACACAGTTGCGCCAGTTCATTTGCTCTGTATCTGGTGCTGACCGGGATGAAATGAGCAACCTTGGTTAGGGTGTCCACTATAACCCAGATTGCGTGTTTGCCTCGCTGAGTCCTAGGCAATCCGGTGATGAAGTCCATGCAAACATCATCCCATTTCCATTGTGAAACTGGCAGTGGTTGGAGAAGTCCAGCTGGCTTCTGATGCTCTGCTTTCACCTTGTTGCATATGTCGCAACAGGCTACAAAATAGGCAATGTCTTTCTTCATCTCATTCCACCAGAATATTTGTTTAAGGTCTTCATACATTTTCGTACTTCTCGGATGAATGGAATACGAGGATTCGTGTGCTTCTGACAAGATTTTCCTCTTCAAGTCCGGTTGATTTGGTACACAAATTCGTCCACGGAATCGGATGGTACCGAAGTTGTCCTCAAAGAAATCTGGGGGCTGCCTTGCATGTTTTCGTAGCTTGGCATCATCTAGCTGGGCCTTGCGGATTTCCATCTCAAGTGTGGGGGTAACTTCCAAAATATTAGTGGGGCCAGCATCCACGATGACCAAGTTGAGCTGAGCGATCTCCTCCTGAAGTTCGGTAGGCAATGATTTTAACATGACATTTAAGCTGACGAGCTTTCGACTGAGCGCATCGGCAACGACGTTGGCCTTGCCTGGATGGTAATTTATTCCAAGGTCATAATCCTTGACCAACTCTAACCATCTTCGCTGACGGAGATTTAAATCTGGCTGAGTGAAGATGTACTTGAGGCTGTTGTGGTCGGTAAAAATTTGGCACCTTTTTCCAATGAGATAGTGCCTCCAAATTTTAATGCATGAACCACTACAGCCAATTCCAAATCATGAGTAGGATAATTCCCTCATGTGGTCCTAGTTGTCGTGATGCATAGGCTACTACCTTGCCGTCTTGCATCAATACACAACCAATACCTTGTCTGGAGGCATCGCAGTACACGTCGAAGCTGCGATAAATGTCTGGAAGAGTCAATATGGGTGCGGTTGTCAAACGCGTCTTTAGCTCATAAAAACTCTTCTCACAGTCCTTGGTCCACTCCAACTTTGTATCCTTTTTGAGCAGTTCCGTCATAGGTTTAGCAATTTTGGAAAACCCTTCAATGAAACGACGATAGTATCCAGCTAATCCAAGGAAACTCCGGATCTGTGTTACAGTCGTGGGCGGTACCCAATCGAGCACATCCTTTACTTTGCTCGGGTCCACGGCTATGCCTTCGGCCCATAGTACTTGCCCGAGAAACCCAACTTGCTTGAGCCAAAATTCGCACTTACTGAACTTGGCGTATAGCTGATGGTTGCGGAGCCGTTGTAGCACTGCCCAGAGGTGATCCTTATGCTCTTCTTCACTCTTGGAGTAAATGAGGATGTCGTCGATAAAGACTACCACAAATTTGTCGAGGAAGTCCATGAACACCTTGTTCATCATATGCAAGAAGAAGGCAGGAGCATTGGTGAGACCAAAGGACATCACAGTATATTCGTAAAGACCGTATCGTGTAGTGAATGCGCTCTTAGGAATATCTTCCCTTTTAATCTTGAGCTGATGATACCCGGTCCGTAAATCGATTTTTGAGAATACTTTAGCCCCACTGAGCTTATCGAACAGATCATCAATCCTTGGCAGTGGGTATTTATTTTTGATGGTGACCTCATTCAGCTGGCGATAATCTATGCACATATGGAGACTGCCATCCTTTTTACCAACGAAGATTGCAGGTGACCCCCACGGTGAAGAGCTGGGACGAATATAACCTTTCCGGAGTAATTCGTCAAGCTGTTTCTTTAGTTCCACTAATTCTGATGAGGGCATCCGGTAATACTTCTTGTATAATGGTGCAGTTCCGGGCACAAGATCTATGGCAAATTCCAGTTCCCGATCTGGTGGCATGCCTGGCAGTTCTTCTGGAAACACATCAGGGTACTCACTGACCACAGGAATAAATTCCAATTCGACCACAGCAGTGCACACTAGTTCTGGCTTGGGTATATGCTTGCGAGCATAGAATTTGGTGAGCTGCCCATTCAGACTGGTTAAATTGACTTCTCGGGTTGCGCAGTTTATACAAACTTGATATTTGGTCAGCCAATTCATTCCCAATATAATATCAAACTGTTCAGACTCAATGATTATCAGAGATGTTGGAAAGTGGACCCCGTTGATATTGATCTCCGGATCATGGCCGACTAGATTGCTCTTGATTATAGATCCCGGGGTCTGTACCAGCATATTTTTGCCCAAAATTGTGCAAGGAAAATTGTTTTGGGTGGCAAAACTCCGAGAAATAAAAGAATGGGAAGCCCCAGAGTCAAATAAAATTACTGCAGGTATGTCATTAACAGAAAACATACCAATGACGACTTCTGGCTTCTCTTGGGATTCATCGGCGGAGATATGATTCACGTGCCCAGTGAAGTTTTGCTGGGTTGGCCCTGACTCCATAAAGTTGACTTGTGGCCTGCTCAGCGCATTCACCTTGTGGTTCTTGGGGCACTGTTTGGCATAATGTCTGGGCTGCCCGCAAGTGAAACAAGAATTATTGCGCTGCCGCTCCTCATGCATTGGATTGGCCCCAACATTCTTGACTTGAGTGGTGGTCTTGTTAACATTCTGCTGCCAATTTGGCCGGTATTCCACCTGAGTCTGCTGCCAGGTACGAGCCTTTTGCATAGGTTGCCCATCCTTCTTTGGCTCAAACTTGCGCTTGTTGTCGTTAACAGGCCTATTGTCTGATACAAGCTTGTGTTCCCGTTCAGCAATGAATGCCTTGTCTACCAGAGTTTGGAAATCCGTGAAATCAAACATACTGAGAGCACACCGAAGATGCAGATTTAAACCTCCAAGAAATCTGTCCATCTTCCTTTCTTCGGTGGCTACGTCATACAGAGAGTAACGGGCCAGATGATTGAATTTTGGCAGATACTCAGCCACAGATTGATTTCCTTGCACAAGCGCGAGAAATTCACGCTGCTTGGCCTTCATAACTCCAGTAGGGATGTGATATTTGCGGAACTTATCCTTGAATTTTTCCCAGGTGACTTCCTCATCAATCGGCCACATGGCTTTTGTATTTTCCCACCATATGGCAGCTACGCCTTCAAGGTAATGGGTTGCAAATGGGACTTTATCATTTCCTTCAGTACGGGCAATCTCAAGCTTTTTCTCCATGGTGCGCAACCAATCGTCTGCATCCAATGGGTCAACAACCTGACTGAAATTGGGTGGATTGGTCCTCTGAAAATCTGACAGCTTTGAGTGATGACCATTCTGATTTCCATTTTGTCCAACTATAGCTTGCACACTTCTCAATATTTCAATCAGATCATTGTTCCTTTTTTCTTCAAACATATGCAGAACTTGCTCGGTGGAGGGAGGATCAGGTGGAGGAGGTGGTGGCTGAACGTACGGCTCGGGAGAATATCCTGCCTGTCGTGCGGAACGACGAACAGGAGTTCCCTCACGAACGTTGCTACTGCCGCCTCCCCGCGTCATCCTATTGAGTATTTTTCCCAAGGCAACGAAATCGAGATGAGAGACATCCAAGAATCAAATTGGGGAAAAGCCAGCAACATTCTCGAAAAAGACAAAAGAGCGAAGAGAATACGACGATTAAAGTCCCATCCTAATTATACATAGACTCATACATGAAAATTTAACAACCTGACTGGTTCCACTACTCTCATACATGAAGCATCATGACTCGTACAACTACATCCGTACACCATCTAGATGACTGCGAATACTCAAAGACACTACTGCTCTGCTGGTGCTGCGGTGTCCTCCCCTGAAGCGGTCTCAGATCCCGAACTGATGTGGTTAACGGAAACCTCCGGGTTAAAGGTAACACGACGACGCTGTCTCGAGGGCTCTCCCTCAGGGGCAGGGGTAGGATGAAGCATCAGGGCTGCAGGAGTAGCAAGAAGTGAGACCCACTCGGCAAGAGTACTGAGAGGGTTCACGGGCGAAACGCCTGTGCTACTCGGGGGAGTAACCGGCGAAATAGGGGAGCTAGAGCTAACTGGGACATAAGGGGTAAATCCTAGTGAGGATGGAGTAGTGGTGGATCTAGTAGTGACCAAGGTAGCGGCTAAACCAGTACGGGCACGAGTCAGCTCTCGAGCCAGCTCGTGGATCATCAGATAGCTAGCAGTGATATAGAGAGCAAGATGGCTAGCAACACTATCAGACTCCGGGTTAACGAGAGGAAAATGGACACGACCGTTGTCGCGCAGAGATGGGTAGTAATAGAATCCTGGGTGATGCTGCATTTGAACCTCGGTATAACGAAGCTCGACAAGGACCTCAAATGCGGCAAACTGGACAGCCTGAGAAGCGGTGGAGGTGTAACCGCTCCGAGAAGTGCGAGTGTAAGAGCCGGAATCGGAACTGGTGCGCAGAGTAACCACTGCGTGATACTCATACACTGAGTCTGCTAGACGCTCCCGGTACACACGGTAGACTGGTTCGTCTCCGTGAGGGTACAGCCGACGCCACACGTTACGGAGAAGGTGCGGTGACGTGTACGGCATCAACTGCAACTGGCACGGATACGGCACCGGAGCCATCTACACCCACAACCATTAACAGGTTAGCATAAAAATAATAATCAAATGACTACAATGCAACAACCAGCTATAACTGCTACCGACACTCACATTTACTCGTGTCTAGCGTCCAGTTAACACGTCGTAGTCTAGCGTGCCCTACAGTCAGCGCGGCTCTGATACCAACCGTTGTGGCACCCCAGCTCAGAGCGACCGGTTTACCCTGCATTGCCAGCCCAGAGATCATGTCTTCTGGCAACACACAACATATTGGTACAGAAAACAACCGCATTATTGATGCTAGCGGAACAGAGTTCATATTACAACAGTGGTCGAGGCCAAGCGGCACACTCGGTGCGGCCAAACAATATGTACATTATTTAGTGAACATAAAGGGGCCTCGACTCGAACAACTACGTGGTAGCGGAATAACGTCGTAGCGGAAGCTCCATATCACAGGGACACTGATGTGGACACGATCTAGACTCGAACAGCGCTCCTTTCCAACGAGACTTTCCTGAAATCTGCCATGACATGCCAAGTCAGTACATTGAATGTACTTGCAAGCTCACAACAAGCATAATCATAATGACAAACAATATCATGATATTTAACCAATTATTAATAATGCAACATTATATGTCAACATGCTGTGATCAAGCCTGAACGTCCCTCAGGACAGCTTACCAACTGTGATCATCTCTGGACCACAAACACACCACCATAGTGGTCTTTCTCAAGAACAACTCGTGATCCTTACGGCGATCACAACCACGACCATCATTTGGTCCCAAATACCTCGATGGCCTTTCTGCCATCCATTGACAATGCAAAGTTCATAGCTTAGTGTGCAATTTTTATTAAACGTTGACTCATGGCGGGACCTAGTACGAGGTGTCCGTGACCGTGGACTCGGCTATCGATAGATTATACACTCTGCAGAGGTAGCACACTGTACCCACACCATGGAACCCATGGCCTCGCATTCCCATTCGGGTGGACCAACGGCATTCCGACAAAACCCCTCCATTGCCACAGCACTCTCCCGGCCACTCCGACCCAAATCCCCAACGGGCTGGTCCTGGGTGGCCCCGTGTCTACCAAAGACACCCCGACCACCGTCGTGGTCAAAACACTCCCACTCGGGGACTCGGTACCATAATCTCATCAACGAGCACACAAGATTATGTGTGCTTACCGGGCCAGGGAAAACACGACATAATCTTCCCTAGATGGAGGCAACGACCAGAGGCCGTGTCAATGGACCGAATCAAGGCCTTCCCACAAGGCAAATGTGGTTGCACTGGAAAGAAACTCGATTCAGTGGCACCACGACCCATTCAATGGTATATTCAAGTTGAGTTATATTCAGGATTAACTTTTAACTAAAAATGACCGGTGTCATAGCATGCCATGAAATGCAAAACAACACATGCATCACATATTGATAAAAATGACCGACGTCATCCATATGCACACCAACCATAAACGTCAACAACTCATATTACTCTACTTGCTCAAAATGACTCACAACTTAACCAAAATATTTTGCAACAAGTTTTATTAATTTCCTACGCAAGAAAGTAACTCCGATAAATTTTTCATCTGCTTGACCAAAAGATATCATTATCAACAACTCTTAATTTCTTTATCACTAAGTTGGGTTCAAACATTCTGTAAGACAAGTACTATGATTAAACAAGTATTTAACAGAATATTTTCTAACAAATTTTTATCAATTTAAGAATAAAAACACAAAGCTTTAAATAATTACTAACATGCATAACAAAATTATTTCTAACATCACCTCAAATAAATTTTAACTTGCTTTACCCACTTAAACTAGTTTCAACTATTCTGTAAATCAAGCATAACAACTGACCAATACTTAACAGAATACAAATAATTCAATAATTATTTAAATGCATGGGTTAATCATTTCATTTAAGTGAGAAAATAAAAAATATTGAAATGGCATCATAAAAATGTTGCTGTGGCTTGCCTTAGTGCAGATGAGGTTCACAAGCCTCCTGGTGATCCTCAAGACAAGCCTCGCCTTCTGAAAATAATTTTAAACACAAAAAGAGAATATCAAGAACACTTCTGAAATTCACCAGAAATTCTAAACAGCTTAGAAAAATCTCATCTTTGGTGAGCTGTTAGATTTCCTTTCAAAGTACGCAATGCAAAAAGAATCATCTCATTTGGACTTATGGTTAAAAAGTTAAGATTGTTTGAAGCTCTCTGGAATATAAATGAATTTGAATAAAAAGAAATAGCTGGGGGGGTGACGTCGAAGGCGTAAAGCCCGGGGGCGCCACCACTCGTACCGCTTCGCGCATGTACTGAGTGGCTGACTAGCGGGCCCCGCTAGTCAGGTGGGGGAAGAGGGAGAGAGAAACAGAGAGGGCCGCGGCTTCGCCGGAGCTCTCGCCGGCGACGAGGGCTCCTTGGCCCAAACGAGAGGGAGGGATTGAGAGAGGGGACGTTGGCGCACCTGCCCATACCTGTAGCGTGGCTAGGGGTGGTCGGACTGCGTCGGAAACTAGCTCACAAGCGGAGGCAGAATGTGGAGGTCGCCGGATTTGAGGAAGACGGCGAGCAGAGGTCACTCCAGAGGCTCCAAGCGGGCGAGATGGCCTCACCGGAGAGAGGCGGAGGCCTTGGAGGGGTCGCCCAGGCCTGGGAGGGGCTGGAGCTACCGCGGCAACCAGAGGGGATCGCCGGCGAGCTCGAGCTCGGGGACGGCGGCCCGAGGCCTGCCCGGCCGGGCTACGGCTTCCTACTCGATCGTGGGGTGTGTGTGAGTGCTGGATGGTGCTCGAGGAGGCTGGGGGTGGCTCTATTTATAGGCGAGCGGCGAGGGTGCTTCGGGCTCCGCCGGTGGACACCTGTCCACGGCGCCCGGCGACGAGCAGCGTCAGTGAGAGGGGGAGAAGGCGACGGAGGTCACGTGGCCACTGTGGGCGAGCGGAGACGAGCACAGGATCAAGGGGATGGCGACGAGCATAGTGCGCTCCGCACTGTTGGGCTGGCCGGACCTTGCCCGTGCTCGCTGCGGCAAGCTCCGGCGTCGGCGAGTGCCAGGGAGGAGTTAAGGATATCGAGACGATGATGGTGGCGGGGTTTGGCATGGTTGGGCAGGCGGGGGAAGCGAGCACGCTCGAACAGATTGCTCGGCGTCACCCAGAGCGCGTCGACACGCATGCCTGGCATCGTGGACACGCGTGGTCACCACGCGAACTCTCTCCTCAGGCCAGCCTTTGTCCAAAAATCATGTCTGGCATGTTGTTCGTGGTAGTTTTGAAGTTTACCACGGTTTGGTTTGGATCCAGGTGCAGTAGAGAAGATTTTACAAGCTAGGTAAGTTTCTGGTCAGTAACTTTCTGATGTTACTGTGGTCAAATCGCTGGGAGTTTGGGGATGTGCTTTGGAGGCTAGTTATAAGTTACTAAGGTAAAGATGCACAAGAAAGTTCAGGTCAAATGGAGTAAGTAAAATGGTAGTTGCTGTAGAAACCACCATTTCTGTCCAGAACAGAAAAGATTTTCTGTAGCAAAAATATTCCAAAAAGTGATGAAATATTTTTGCTCAGGGAGGTGCCCTAGGGTCCCTAGAATATTTGTGAATTATCTTAGAATTTTCAGAGCCATAAAAATTAGGGTTGCCTTGAAGCAAACAGATCTGGCTTAGGGTTTTTGAGAGAAAATGAATATTTTTCATTTAAAGGTTATTTTGTGGTCGATCAGAAGTGAAGTGATGGTTTGGGACAGAAGTGAACACTTGGGTGAAAGCCAAGGATGCCCAAGTGTTTAAGTCCAAATGAAAAGATTCAGAAACTCCAAGTTTCAAAAACTTTCAAATGAAATTTTAAGCAAATAAGAAAGGGCAAAAACCAGGCTGTCACAGCTACCATCATCTTTCAACTTTGCTTTCTCAAGGAACGCATTAAAATTCAACGTAACAACAGCACGGGCCATCTATCTACTATCAACATAGACAAGCAAGATACTATCAGGTACTAAGTTCATGATAAATTTAAGTTCAATTAATCATATTACTTAAGAACTCCCACTTAGATAGACATCCCTCAAATCAACTAAACCATAACCGATCATCACGTGAAATGGAGTAGCTTTCAATGGTGAACATCACTATGTTGATTATATCTACTATATGATTCACGCTCGATCTTTCGGTCTCAGTGTTCCGAGGCCATATCTGCATATGCTAGGCTCGTCAAGTTTAACCTGAGTATTCTGCGTGTGCAAAACTAGCTTGCACCCGTTGTAGATGGATGTAGAGCTTATCACACCCGATCATCACGTGGTGTCTGGGCACGACGAACTTTGGCAACGGTGCATACTCAGGGAGAACACTTTTATCTTGAAATTTAGTGAGAGATCATCTTATAATGCTACCGTCAATCAAAGCAAGATAAGATGCATAAAAGATAAACATCACATGCAATCAATATAAGTGATATGATATGGCCATCATCATCTTGTGCTTGTGATCTTCATCTCCGAAGCATCGTCCTGATTACCATCGTCACCGGCGCGACACCTTGATCTCCATCATAGCATCGTTGTTGTCTCGCCAATCTTATGCTTCTACGACTATCGCTACCGCTTAGTGATAAAGTAAAGCATTACAGGGCGATTGCATTGCATACAATAAAGCGACAACCATATGGCTCCTGCCAGTTGCCGATAACTCGGTTACAAAACATGATCATCTCATACAATAAAATATAGCATCATGCCTTGACCATATCACATCACAACATGCCCTGCAAAAACAAGTTAGACGTCCTCTACTTTGTTGTTGCAAATTTTACGTGGCTGCTACGGGCTTAGCAAGAACCGTTCTTACCTACACATCAAAACCACAACGATAGTTTGTCAAGTTGGTGCTGTTTTGACCTTCGCAAGGACCGGGCGTAGCCACACTCGGTTCAACTAAAGTTGGAGAAACTGACACCCGCCAGCCACCTATGTGCAAAGCACGTCGGTAGAACCAGTCTCGCGTAAGCGTACGCGTAATGTCGGTCAAGGCCGCTTCATCCAACAATACCGCCGAACCAAAGTATGACATGCTGGTAAGCAGTATGACTTATATCGCCCACAACTCACTAGTGTTCTACTCGTGCATATGACATCTACGCATAAAACCTGGCTCGGATGCCACTGTTGGGGAACGTAGTAATTTCAAAAAAAATCCTACGCACATGCAAGATCATGGTGATGCATAGCAACGAGAGGGGAGAGTGTTGTCTACGTACCCTCGTAGACCGTAAGCGGAAGCGTTATATCAACGTGGTTGATGTAGTCGTACGTCGTCACAATCCGACCGATCCAAGTACCGAAAGCACGGCACCTCCGAGTTCTGCACACGTTCGGCTCGGTGACGTCCTCGCCTTCTCGATCCAGCAAGAGGGGCGAAGTAGTAGATGTGTTCCAGCAGCACGACGGCGTGGTGATGGTGTTGGTGAAGAACAATCTTCGCAGGCCTTCGCCTAAGCACTACGAAAACTATGACGGAGGATAAACTAGAGGAGACGGGGTTGCCGGCACACGGCTTGGTGTTTCTTGATGTGTCTTGGGTGCTAGCCCTACCCCTCTATTTATATGTTGAGCCTTGGGGTCGAAACTTGGAGTAAAAGCCTACACAAAGTCGGTTTCACCCGAAAGGCAAGAGTCCTTCTTGGACTCCAGGGCCAGACGCCAGGGTTCCCGGCGTCTAGACCCAGATGCCAGGGACCCTGGTGTCTGGCCCCTGGACTCCGCAAAACTTCCTTTTGCGCTTTCCAAAAACCTCGTGGGCTTTCCCCTTTGGCCCTGATAAAGTGTTCTTGTGCCCAAACATTTCGGGAAACATTCGAAACCCCTTCCGATGGATTCCGGAAACTTTCCGGAGATCAAACACTACTATCCACATATCAATCTTTACTTCCGGGCCATTCCGGAGTTCCTCGTCATATCCGTGATCTCATCCAAAACTCCAAACAACATTCGTTCACCAACATACATAACTCATAGTACTATATCGTCAACGAACGTTTAGCGTGCGGACCCTACGGGTTCGAGAACTATGTAGACATGACCGAGACACCTCTCTGGTTAACAACCAATAGCGGGACCTGGATGCCCATATTGGCTCCTACATATTCTACGAAGATCTTTATCGGTCAGACCGCATAACAACATACATTGTTCCCTTTGTCATCGGTATGTTACTTGCCCGAGATTCGATCGTCGGTATCTCAATACCTAGTTCAATCTCGTTACCGGCAAGTCTCTTTACTCGTTCTGTAATACATCATCCCGCAACTAACTCATTAGTTGCAATGCTTGCAAGGCTTATAGTGATGTGCATTACCGAGTGGGCCCAGAGATACCTCTCCGACAATCGTAGTGACAAATCCTAATCTCGAAATATGCCAACCCAACAAGTACCTTCGGAGACACCTGTAGAGCACCTTCATAATCACCCAGTTACGTTGTGACGTTTGGTAGCACACAAAGTGTTCCTCAGGTAAACGGGAGTTGCATAATCTCATAGTCATAGGAACATGTATAAGTCATGAAGAAAGCAATAGCAACATACTAAACGATCGAGTGCTAAGCTAACGGAATGGGTCAAGTCAATCACATCATTCTCCTAATGATGTGATCCCGTTAATCAAATGACAACTCATGTCAATGGCTAGGAAACATAACCATCTTTGATTAACAAGCTAGTCAAGTAGAGGCATACTAGTGACACTCTATTTGTCTATGTATTCACACAAGTATTATGTTTCCGGTTAATACAATTCTAGCATGAATAATAAACATTTATCATGATATAAGGAAATAAATAATAACTTTATTATTGCCTCTAGGGCATATTTCCTTCAAAAGTTGTCACCGAAGTGGGAAGGCCCTTACCTGGTAGTACGAGTCACCAGACCTGGCGCAGTCCGTCTGGAGACCGGAGATGGCATTCAATTGCAAAATGCATGGAATATTGAGCATCTCCGCAAGTTCTACCCGTCAGGCGCGGCTGTCGAGCCCTGCCCGGCAGCCACCCTTTTGTACAGGCCTTGCCTCAGCTGCATGTAACCCCTTGTACAAAGCCAGGGCGATGACCCTGTGCAAGAGAAAATAAAGAAGCATTGTGGGGGGGCCCGACCAAGATTGCATGCATGCATAAGCATTCCAAGATCACTGCATATGCATTTCATGAGCATTTGCATATGCATATAGATAGGACCACATCCTGCATTCATTCTCATCTATATGAAGCCGCAGGTTCCTTTCATGAACTTGGCTTCGACAAGGAGTTGAGAAGATTTCCCGGCACTGCGATCCCCAGCAAGCCACACATATAAGTTCTACCTCTTCTCCATTTGTGTTCTGTAAGCTACAACTTATGCATAAGGAAACCCCGCCACTCTTTTGGGACTTAGGTGCTCCCATCCTTGACTCGAACATTGCTTCGGCCAGGATGGTCGTAGTGGCCTCTGGTAAAGAGAGGTTGGCGGGGGGCTGGACCCTTTGTATTTTTCCCGGTAGACGCAGTTCTCCGGCAAGCAAAAGGGTACCGGTAGGATAGCCTGCCGGGGAAAACTCGTTTATTTACACTAAAGAGGCATCTCACCTCTGCATGGACATATACATGCACTGGTTCCCGGCAAGGTTCATATTTTTCATTAATATGCTGATACGAGTACAAGCATTACAGAACACAAACATGGACTCGAGAGATTACATTATTTGAATTAAAATTTGGCAAGTGCCTACAGATTTAAGATTGAAAAAAGATAAGTGCCCCGTAATGCCCTTTCTTGTCCCTCTCCTCCTAGGCATGACCGTCAAAGGTGAGGAGGGCAAAAGGAGCGCCTGGGCAGGAGCCCAACGCACCCCCCTCGGGCTCCAGGAGAGGTAGCCCGACGGGAGCGGGAGCACCGGGGAACGCGTCGATGGAGAGCATGGCGGAGGCGACCCGTCGACCACCGCCACCTGGGCCAGCACGACACGGCATGGCTAACGGAGCTGCAGCCCGAGAGGAAGCCTGCCAGGGTCCAGCTGGAAGACTGCTGGAGGAGCCCGGGAGCACCATCCTCACCTCTGCATCCAACTCCTCGATAAATCGCATTGCCGGGAAGGAGATACGGATACAGATGATGGTGCTGCCACCTGATGAAGATGGTGCGGGCGGCGATCAGCCGGAGTCAGAGTTGTCACTCTCCTGCCCGCTGCTGTCTTCATCACCGTCACTGTCCTCCTCGCCGCTTCCGCTCGAGGAGGAGCTTTCGTCGTCGGTCGAGCTCTCCGCGCAACACCCTAAGCGACCTCCCGAGCGCCCAAAGATCTTGATGAAGAGCAGGCCGCTCTCCATTAATTTGAACTGGAGAACGTGCCCCTCCGAGAAGCCGTGGGCACGAGCGAAAGTCTTCCAAACACGGCGGAGGTACATGATGTGAGGGGGCAGGGAAGTCGACATCAACCCACATGCTGCCGTTCCCACAGCCCCTCATGTGCAACCTCGGAGCGCGTGGTTGTTCGAGCTCCATCTCCCGTGCAAAGGGAGTTGGAAGGCGAAGCTGACCACACAGGGTCTAGTACACCTGATGATGAACTCCCATGGTTGGTCCCCGACATGGCCTTCCACCGGGGGAGGAGCCGCTGGAGGGGGTGTGGCCAAGGCGCCGCCCTGCCCTCCTCCTCCTCGAGCACCACGGTGACCTCGACCTCATCCCCTTCCTCCTCTCCTCATGGCGGGTTCCACCACCACAGGATCCGGAGGAGGAGGGATGTGCTGTGGAGTAGAAGCCCTCGTTGCCGCCGCTGGGACACCACCGCACCCTCGCCCTCTCACCATGCTAGAAGAGAAAGGTCACGGAGAAGAAGAAGAAAAGGAGTGTGCACAGAGGCACCGCCCCTGCCACTTCTTATAGGAGGACGAGGCACGGGGCTGGCTCCTCATACAGGAAATGGTCGCCTCGCTCCTCCTATGCGGCCTCCCTGCACCCTCTGTGGCTCTGAGAATCAAGGCTGACCCTCTGCTCCAACCATCAGCGCTCGGTTTTTCGGACTAAGAGATCCAACCACTACAAAAAAATACACTTCCGTGATGATACGTGTTTGTCACAGTACGTCGCGTTTTTTTTCATGCATGTACATCCATGACGATTTTATGACAGAATCAAGATAGTCATACATGTGCTGTCGTAGAAGTGTTCCATGACATTACCAAAATTATCATCACGGAAGTGTCCCCTTCCATGACGATAAATCGCGCGTCACAGAAGTGCTTTCTTCAAGGGTGACCGACACGTGGCATCCACCGTAACGGAACGTCGTTAAGCTATCGGGTCCGATTTTGGATCCGATAACCCGTTAACAACCCCGACCAATGGGGATTTTCCATGTGTAAAATCATCATTGGCTGGAGGAAACATGTATCGGCTCACCGTAGGGACAGATGTCATCCACTCATTGGACCCAAAGCGCCTACGATACGTCGACACATGGCACGGCCCAACAGAGGCCTGTGAAAAGGCCGGCCCGTTTGACTTGGTCAAAAGGTGGCGGGCCAGCCCACGGCAAGCCTATTAACGGCATGTTCGCATATAGCCCATTTATAGCCCGCTAACCCAGGGCCCGTTTACGGCCTATCCGAATTAGGCCCAGTAGCGTCATCTAGGCCGTCCAATATAATTCCAGCCCGTTTTAACTTCCGGCCCATGTATGGCCCATGACGTCTTTCGGCCCATATGAGGCCCTTTGTAACTCTCGGCCCATTAACTGCCCGTGGTAAAACTGGCCTATAATGAACAGTGTATCACTTTATACCCATTAACGGCACGTGGTGAAACTGGCCCGTAATGAACAGTGTATCACTTCATACCCATTAACGGCCCATTATTCCATTGGGCCGTTTCCAGCCCATGTTATCTTTCGGCCTTCTCAGGGCCCATTTATTCTTGGGCTCATTTCTAGCATTCGGTTACTTACGGCCCGTTACTGTCATTTTCTGCTTGTGGGCCAAATTCAGCCCGTGGTTACAGTCGGCCCGTTTGTGGCCCGTTAATACGTTGGGCCATTTTCATGTAAAAAAACCCGTTGGGATGTTTTCATAGAGTTATCAAATACGGCCTATTAACGGCCCGTTATTGTCCATGAATAGTACGACCCATGATTGGCGAAATGATGATACGCCCCGTAGAAGGCCCATGGATCATACGGCTCGTAAAAAGGCCCATGGATCGTACGGTCCGTAGAAGGCCCATGGATCCTATGGCCCGTATAGAAGGCCAATGGATCCTATGGCCCGTAGAAGGCCCATGGATCATACGGCCCGCAGGAGGCCCATGGTTACAACAGTCCGTGTGTTGCCATGATTATTTTGGCCTAGTTTCCAAAAATAGGTTATTGTGGCCACTAGAAAAACACAGAAAAAGAACTGCAGTGACTACAAGCAAACAACTAAACAAGACAATAAGGAAATAAATAAGCAAGCAATTAACGCTAGCCTATTACCGCTATTACACATATTACATCCACTGGGCATCAAAGTTTGCCACCAGTGCAAATATAGGAACAAAGCAGCATATTACAAACACTGGCCGTCAAAATTGGCCACTAGTGCAAATAAACGCGGCAACAAAACAAGAGCATAACTAAAACAACTTCAGAAGAGCTCAAGAAATGTTATCCTGGGTATCCACCATGCTGGCAATAAGCTTAGCAAGCTTATTAGCTTTGTCCTGTTTGGTGCTAAAATCCTCCAACGCTTGTTGTTGTACCAGAAAGTATGCATCTGAATGCTCCAGGGACTTCTGCAGTCCTTCCGCTTCTTGTCACAGCACAGCTGATCGATGTCTTTCAGCTTGTAGTTGAGACTCAAGAAACCGAACTGATTCAGACAGTGAGTTTGAATAGCTTGTGCAAGCGGTAGTGGCCAGTAACTCGAACACTAAACCAAGACAGGACTTTGGGGTTGTCTCACTGTCTTCGAGATAGTCTTCCTTAGCTGTTTTATCAGCTTTGTTGGAGACCAACAAGGATGTGTCACTATCCTGAACCTTATCTGCATTACTTCCTTTACCATTGCTTAATAAGGCACTCTTCCCCATATTCTGTCGGCATTCTAAAAGAAGAAACAAGCAGACACATAACAGGTTTAGCATGTACTAGTATATGAAACTCATTTCGGTGAACCAGTTCATTAGTAAGGTGGACAGGATTAAACTACCAAGTCTTCTATTGACAAGTACTAGTACATAATAAAAGCATCAAACAAACATATATCTATGTCCTATGGTCACTGCATTGTCTTGCCAAATCAAAATAGAGACACGGTTCAAATCATATCAGTACAAGACAAAGCAACAGTGAAAGAATACAAAGCGTGGGAAACTACACGGCACAACAAGATTTCAGATGGGTACCATGGGTCTACATGTACAACAACACTATTGGCTCTGTTGTGATGCTAGTAATGTGCATGATATGAGAAGTCAACTGTATACACAATTGAAATTGAAATCAACAGAGCTATTGATAAGAGTAAGCCTGTTAAAGAAACATGTGTGAACATACCTGTTGTGCCATTGGAGTTCCGATTGGATCCTTCAATTAAAAATAAGTTTGTATGAGTAAATACAGTGATACAAGAGCAAAGCAGTATGCACGATAGCAATCATAGCTAAAAAAGGCACGCCTAAGCGAGCGCTTAAGCGCGCCTAGGCTCTAGGCGTTGGCAAAACGCATTTCGCATAACTACGCTTAATTTGTGCATAATTGCGCATAAGCATGCGCTTTGGTCAGTAAAGCGCAAGGTGGTGGCAAAACGCACAATTAACGCCTAGCGCTTTTTTGAACTATGATAGCAATGGAATCTTAAATTAGAACAGTTGTTTTTCAGGTTTAGGCACTTGTTCTACATGAACAGAGTACAGTAAGACGCAAGAATATAGTACTTAAAAATAGAAAATGAGCTCATAGACCTTACCACATTCTTGGGCGTTCCCAGTCATCGTCCAGTAAATGTGTCTCAGGAGAACGTAAGTTAATTTGATGAGTTTCTTTGCCGGTGAAGTGCGTTTTCTTCAGGTAATTCCGATACTGCCACCAAGCATTCTTGAAGATAGCAGAGGTATTAGCATAGGTTACCTCATCCTGAGTTTCCAAATCGGTCCTTCTCTATAGAGAAAAATGGGAAAATTTGCTGTATTATAACCATCATGGAAATAGGATGTATGGGACAAAGCAAAGTAATTGCCATGAATAACATTGCTTACACATAACTCCTGGACAAACACCTGCAACTACCATTTTCCTTCATCTTCAGTATAATATTTCCAAGATGGGAAGATACACATATACGATTTAATAACATCAAATGCGATAGATGCTAAACTACGACTAGCTGGTTGTGCTTCCTCCACAGGAATAGGCGTACTAACTGGTGGAGTTGGGGTTCGCCGTGGTAGTACTGGCCCTTTGGGCACTGGAGCTGCCTTACTAACTGCTCTTGTTTGGGAGCTCTGTGGTGGAGATGGTGCTGTGTCAACAGGAACTGGGTTACTATCTGCTGGGGTTGGGGTTAGATTGGGTGAAGCTGGTTCTCTGTCCATCGCAATAGGGGTACAATCTGCGAGAGTTTGGGATATGTGTGGTAGGGCTGGTTCTCGTGCATGTACAACCGGGGTGCTATCTCCACCAAGAGGTAGAACTGTTTTATTTGAAGACCGTGTTTTTAGTCTGCTAGATACTGGCATCACCCGCTCCAATTCAAATGGCTGATAAACAGGAAACACAGTTGAATGTACAGACATTGTATGAGAGACAGATGCAATAGATAGTGTGGAAAAAAGAGGACATGAAATAGTTGACGTGTATATTGTTCAACTAAGACGGATAGCATGACATAATTTCACATATATGATGTCTATCTAAACTGGATAACATAGCATAACATAATTCAAAGATATGATATAACTAAACAGGATCGCATGACATAATTCACCTACATGTTATCTAAGTAATCATGATCGCATCATTTAATTCACATATGTGATTTATATGCTAAACAGAGGGCATTAGATATGATGTCTGAACTAAGAACATGGTGTTGAATATTGTGTATATGATGTCTAAACTATGCAATGCAAGACACCATATGCATGATATGAGCAGTATAACCATGCCAAGTTAGAGCATACACCTCGGTGGGGGAATAGGACTGGTCATCTGTCTCTGAATCCATCTCTGAGGAGCTATCGGGACCCAACAAGAGATCTGCTTCGACAGGTAGCACTGTCTGCTCTGAAGGCCTTGTTTTCACTCCAGATTTTTCAATCTCCCACCCAAATGGCCGATTCACACGAAGAGTAGTTTAATGTACAAACATTGTCGATAAATGGAAATGTACTAAATAAAAGGATGGGCAAGATATCATTCAAATATATGATGCCTGGTTAAACAGGATGGCATTGCACATTTCACATATATTATGGCTGGCTAAAAGACATGAGACTGCATAATTCCCATATATGATACAGAAACTAAACAGATGGCATTACAGAACATGTCTAAACTAAGCAGATGACATATATGATGTCAAAAGTAGGCACTGCAAGGCAACATATGCATGATATGACTAACATCATCATGGCAAGGTAGAGCAAAAACCTTGGGGGTAAATAGGAGTGGTCAGCGGCGTCTGAATCCGCCTCAGAACAGATATCTTCCTCTAGATTACAATCTAGAGAGGGGTGGGGAGGGTTTGCCATTGAACCCACCATGGAGCGTTGTCTACATGACATTGTATTGCCGCGCAAAACTCTTGTCTTTTTCTCTACATGTTCAGCATGACTGTGTACAATATCTGACATGCATACGAAAAAAATATGGTGAGATTATGTAAGGAGTGCATGCAGAAATTTAGAGTGATGGTAACAACCAGTGGATGGATCCAAAAATAATGATAGCAGGCTGATGATTGCTTTAATTTAATAAAAAGACAGATGATGATTGCTTTACTATTTGTTTACCACCCAAGATGAACAACATAGGCATACCCTAGGTGAACCAGATATCAAACAGAGATACTATTCATTGCTTCCTCGATATGTGCCCCACAACTAATTTAGAACTCAAGTTTGAACATTAATTTGGACCTGACTTGGAGTCCAAGAGGTGAACAGGACGATAAAGTAGCAGGTAATTTTAAGCAATGCATAACATAAGCAGAAAAAAAGAGTGCGACCTCTCTTGTGGACCCGTGTACTCCTCAGGTTCATCTGCTGAGTCGATGATGGTGATGGCGTTGCGGTGGGTGACGGCGGCAGGGAAGGAGATCTGAGGCGGTGAAAGACGGTCAGGAGTTGTGATGTCTGGTTTGGTGGATGTTTCTGTCGATGTAGCAACTCAGGTGAGGTGGACGGCGTCACGGCAGGAGCAGGACAAACCACACAAAGTTCCCTTAGACACCTACCCGTAACTGAAATAATTCTGTAAGGGCTCATTTGGCTTGCATAATTCTAAAAATGCAGGGATAGGAAAAACACCGGAATAGGATAAGAATGCACATGGTAAACAGGGCATTTTTAAACACAGGATTTCTGTCAACTTGGGTGTTTGGTTTATAGGAATTGGAAGAGCAGAGGAATGCAAAGAAACATGGCCAAAATAAAGTGAAACCATATGAAAGTGTGTACAGTTAGAATGTTATTCTGCCACTAATGCACTTGGTCTTGTTTTCATGCATAGGATTTTGAAAAGTAGGTCTAATTGGATGTTTTGCTTCATACCTTTCAACAAAATGCATGAATAATTGAATAGTAGAGTGCCATTGGAAAATTCCCTATTGCTATGTTTTTCCGTTGAACCAAAATAGCCCTAATGGATCGACATGAATGTATAGTAATAAGTGATGCAACAAGTGTACAACCTCTTTACCGTAGCTGTGCCGACCTCAGCATCATTGGGTTGGTCGCTAAAGAAGTTGAGGCAGAGGTGGCTGTCGGAGGTGTGGAGGAAGATCTGAGGAATCTGTAGACGGCGTCCAGGGCACTGCTCTGTTGTGATGGATCGTTCTGTCGTTGGAGCAGCTCCGGTGAGCCGTAAGACGTCAAGGCTGAAGCAGCACAAGACATACATCGTCAATCTCAAGTGGGATTCTAATAGCATCTCCAATAGATGATGTAAAGTAGATGTAAAATTTACATCACCAAAAACCACCTGACTACAACAGATGAGGTCAAAATTGTTGACTCTGAAGTTAACTGTCGAAACTGAAATTTACTGTGGAATCTGAATGTTACTATCGAAACTGAACGCAATGGTAGCTGAGAGGCACTTGACATGTAGTTTAGGGAGGGCCTGCAGTTCATCTTCAACCTGCACCCCTGAGCCGCCAGCCACCACCGGTCGAACCACCGGCCCCAGCGCCGCCTCGCCGCCCCGAAACAACTCCCCACCGCCGGTCCGCCGCCGCCCCGGCCAGCCCTCTAGGCCCCCCGCCCCCACCCTGAACCCTAAGATAGATAGTGGGGTACCTCTCCGGCGAGCCCCC